>NC_044194.1:25323596-25470701 GCF_900880675.1 Sparus aurata | reverse complement strand
CTATATATCTGGCGAGTGCTAATTGCAGAGGTAGGTAAAATGGCTATTTGGGGCAGTTAGCTAGCTATCAAACTTGCACAAATAATGTGAGGCAAAATCAGCTTTTAAATGTGTTCAGCTCAATCCACAGTCCACCTTCTTTCCTATTTATGATTAGCTGGGAGTTAAGTAGAGTCAGGTTGTGTCGGCCATTGCCATCTTGGCAGTGTCTAACTTCACCTCCATCATAGGTGACTGTGTGCACTATTTTTTACAGACAATGCTTATAATCTTGGTACCTTGTGTCAGAAAAACTTTATACAGCAGTTTTTGTTCAAATTATCTTTAAAAACCTCTATTTTTACCAAAGGAGAGCCGAGAACGATCTCGCAATATCAACAGTCCAGTTCTTTTAACCATAGTCACAATACAGTGTAAATACCTGATCCTGTACCTCATAGCCACTGAGACAGTTGCTGTACATCAAAGAGCCATAATCAATAGTTGAAAAAGAGTTGGCTTTCTCTTTTGTCTTTTAAGTGCAGTTCCCCATCAGTGCCTGATTACTTGTCTCCTTTTGCTCATTATGGCCACTCAGATGGCTACTGTGCATCTGCCAGCCCCTTGTCATTATAGATAAAAATGTCACTTGCTCAGAAACCTCTCCCCCCCCTCTCTCATGACAGCAGAGTATCAGTGCTTGACCGCATGTCCCTTCCTCATTATGGCCACTCAGACAGAGTTACATCGATTGGCCTGTGTCCAACTCGTCAGCCTTCTCTCTCTTGAAATGACACATTGGAGATGTGAGGCATAGTCGTACACGCACAGGTCAATGAATATATTTTCAGGTTTGGGGCACCTGATGTTTATCTCATTGGATCAAACTTGATTTCCAATAAATGTGGGCTATGCATGGTATCTAAAAATTTTTATGACGGTATGCACATTCAGAGAATGTTATCAATAGGTTCAAACGTGCTTATAAAATAGGTCTTGGAATCCAATAACTACGGTGTAGATGCAAAACAAAATATTGACGGCATTCAATCTTCAAAGGAGAAAGATTCAGTCTTTTAATGACTTTCACTGCAAAAAAAAAAAAACTTTACTCAAACATAATATTTGCTGCATGCATAATATCACACATATCCCTGCAGGCTGTCTTCCACAAATGCCCTTGGTTTGAAAAACACAACAAAGAAATATTTCCTTAAGAGCTAATAAGCATATATTTGTGAAATGAATAATATTTTTTCATGGTTTCAGAGGAAGTCATTCTAAATGACAGAAAACCTGCTTGTTGATTATATTTTAGTCTGACAGCTGAGAAAAAAAAACAGAGTTGTTATTTAGTAACTGGTGTACTCGTTATTTACACACTGCTGAAGGTTCGGAGAGAATAATCATGCAGCCAGTTTTACATTCAGTAAAACTTTGCTTGTACATTCTGATCTCTTTCCACCCTGCACACACATTCCACCCTGCACCTTCAAAGCATCCAAAAATAGCCTTCACTTTTTATTCCTGTGCTACCTAATGCATGATGTTTGCTGCCTCTGTGTAGCTGAGGTGACAACACTTAGGGCTGAATCACAGACTTCACTCACTGCAATAATTAAAGTCAATATGTCAAATTGATTCTTGTCAGCCTTGTAGCTTTACAACACCGTAGAAACACATTATCCATTTCAGTGCTGGAGTACAGGACAGTACAAGGCAATGCAAAGCCATTCCTTTCTGTGAGAGCTCCAGGAGTGCTTCTGTGCTCACTAAGGTGCTATGATGTTGTTTGATTTCAAAATCAGCGCTCACTTAATCGAACAAGAAACGGCTTCGCACCGCTTGGCTGGAGATAAATGAATACCATGCGGGACAGCAGCAAAGGCTGAACTGGGGTCAAGCACCATTCTGCCACACAGCCCAGAAGACTGCACTGGCTGTCACAACACAGATATCCCTCGAGAAGGATGGAAAGCGAGAGAAGGCAAGCAAGGCAGGGAGGGAGAAAGCCAGAAAACCCTTTGGGGAAGGAGAACAGAGGTACAGGCAGAAACAAAGCAGAGTAAGAGATGCAGCTGTATTGATGAGGTGCAGAGGAGGGAGATTTATCCCTAGGTCTCTCTGGGAAAAGTTGCTCAGCAATGCCGTATTCAGCCTCAACCCCATTAAGCCAATAGGGGTTATGGCCTCTGCTCATGAGTCTTACTGGAGGTAGGGAGGCGAGAGACTGGCAGTAAGTGCGGTAGATTTGGGGTCAGTGGGGTGCAGGGGGGTAGTAGTGTAATCCCAGATCAACGTCCTTCTTCCACTGCCAAGGCCGCAATCGTGAGGGGGGCTTCCCATTATACAGCCCCTCTGGGGGGGGGGGGGGGGGGGGGGGGGGCTTCTGGCACTCGCTGCACTGATAACTGTGTTATTGAAGGGTGGGGACGTAATTAGAGGGCGCGCCAGTGAGTACAGAATGTGGAACATCATTAACAAGCTCACATTGTTGAAGTGGGGTGTGTAATTAAAGGGTTCCCACAGCAGTGGGAGAGGCCTTTGATTGGAGGAGTAGAGGGACAAAGTGATTTCACTCATCTACTGCTAGTGGCTCTTGCGACCTTCACACCAACTGGCGCACGTAGATGGTGTGCGTGTGTTTCTAACTATATGTGTGTGACTACTGTATGTGCGCATGTCTATGCATTTTCACTTACTGAGAAAGATACAAGGTCATTTAGAGAGTGGAGTTTACAGTGTGTGCCATTGTTCATGTGAACGGGAAAAACATCAGTGACAGAACAACTGACTCACTGTAGGGACAGTGAATTCGCCCTTTTGTTACTACTGAATGCATGGAAAGCAAAAGACCCCAATTCCTTTCCTCCTGCCTTGTAACTATTTCAACTTGCGGATTTCTTGCCTCAGCCAATCATTCATCTCTCCAGACATGCAGGTCATACAGGTCTAGGGGGGGTTAAGAGTCAGTCTGCAATTCGCACATAGTTTTCTCTGCGTGTGAAACAAGGATCTCTGTCTGTATCAGAGGTTTGACCAAGTGCTCCAAAGTCCAAGAACAACATGATGAGTCACCTGGCTGATATCCAGAGTCAGAGCTACAACTCCGGATGTCTGGCCGGTTTTGTTTTCCCCCACAGAAATAAGATTCATGTTACTGCCCTGCACTACTGGTAGAACAACCAAACAATTTCTTTTTCTTAACGTTTTTTTAAAGCTTGTCAAAACTCATCACTTTGAGAGAGGTATACGTACAATCTTCTGCCATGCAATACATTTTTTAAAAGTACAGCTGAGGATTTTTAGTAGAGAATAATAACTTGCACACACAAGATCTTCCTATGGCGGACATTGGAAGCAAAATAATACAGAAAACAATGATTGCAGCTTTTAACAACACCGTGTTCCTCACCAGGAATAGAAAACAAATCTTTTCCTCAACAAAACAACTTTATTTTGTACGAGGCATATTTCTTAGATAGCCCGTAACTTGTGGAATGATTACTAAGTGGTAATTTTCCAGAAAACTGTCAGAAGGTCGTGCTTTTATATTTTTGTTAATCTGTTATGTCTAACTTGGTGTTGCACAGTAAACCGATACTAGAAAGGTACCGCCGTAACCAGCCGTTAAGAACAATACTTTTTCACATTTTATTAGTATCAGTACTTTATGAACTTTGTGCGGCAGCGGGCCAGCGTGTCTGTGTGCAGCTTCTCTCCGCTTCCTCGCTGCCTGCAGCCAGAGTGGGCGTGGTTTCATGTTGACAGACAGTCACAGAGCAGAGACAGACAGTGGTGTTGGTTCCTTTGGTCATTATGGATATAAAGCGCCGTTTACAGACGGGCTTTGTGGTGTCTGTGGGCTTGCCCTTACTGTCAGCAGCGTAAGCGAAATATTTCCATATTTCGCTCCGTGCGTCTGCTTTTTCAACAAGCCTAGGACGGTCGGCAGGAGCACTCATGCCACTTTCAGCTGACAGACATGTGGACTTGTTCAAAGAGTTCAAAGAGCTGCAGGTTAGTGATAGATAACGTTAAATATCCCCTGGATGGAAGTCAAGCGAGGTTTTTGTTGTGACAAGCGAACTATTTCCACCATCAGAGTTGCAGGAGGCAGTCACGGGTAAAGCTAACTGTTTAACAGTCCGATGTGGTTCCACACATCTCTGTATGCAAACACAACGTTCACACTGGTAACATGAACTTAACAAGAACATGCGCTGGTGTTCACAAGTATGCTGATCAATAACACCACTTGTAAATTATCTATTTCAAGTCAATCAGTACTACTAATATAATCATGGCATGTACATTTTTGTCAATAATTCATAATATATATTGTAATTTATATTATCAGAAAATGGTCTGATTAGAGCACAGACCTCCAACAGGTCTGGGTCATTTGTGTTGTACTTCAGTGCACTTATGTAGTTTGCAGGCTAATAATCCAGGGTTTGAACTTTATCAACATGAAATGCAAATTGCAAAATTTCTCCTTTGTGGGACGAATAAAGTAACTTATTTTATGAATTGCCAGACTTGCAGTTAATGTCATTTAAGTTCATTATTTTTATGCTGAATAAAATTGTTAATGTGCTGTTAATTTTTTTCTACTACAAGCACTGAGCTTTTAATGGAAAATCAGGTTATTTAATAATCTCTGAGTGCAAACAAGACAAATGAACAAAACAAAAGACACTTGTCTTCTTGGATACAGAAGCTATAAAGCTCAGCAGCTTTTACAAAATATATGTTTTTATTTTGACTTTTTAAGTTTAAGTGTTTTAATTAATAAAAAGAAATAAATCATTTTAAGTTCCACATTCTGTCATCTAATATTTTATTCCATTACTTTTGATGATGTTTTAGTTTTCCGCTGTGGTATCATTTCAGTATCGTTATCGAGATATTTTAGGCAGGTATCGTACCGAAGTTATAATTTTGGTATCATGACAACACTAGTCTAACTTAACCTGCTCTGGAGGTAATAAGTCTGCCACTTTCGTAGTCCTGAAACCCCAGGTTTACCTAGCTAATCGCAAATCCTGCTTCATTGTGCACACCTCAGAACTCTCACCAAAAGTCATTATACATAACGTGTAATCATCTGTGAGTTACAACTAAAATGGTACAAAGAAGATTACAAACATAACAACAGCACCGTCTTTCTTTGTGTGTGATCATGTCGTATCTACAGTACTTTGTCCTTTCCAATGGCAGGGCTACATTCAGGTGGCTAAAATCCATTGTATATATTACTGATAGTCTGTGTGTAATGGCCCTCTACACCCGTATAACCTTTAAAACTTTACAAAGGTAGTTTGGCTGTGAAGAGCGAGTGTGTGTGTTTGTGTGTGTACATGTGCCCTTTTGTTAAAGTGTTGCTGTGAGCCCGAAGTTTAAAGACCTTTTTCATCATCTGACAGATGGATGACAGAAAAATGCTGTCAGCCCTGTCTCCCACTTTTGCTGTTTTCACCATCCACCTTTGACCGTAGAAAGAACAAGTGGACAGATACACAGAAATACTCTCATTGGCTGTATAATGGCTGTTGACAGAAAAAAGAGATAAGACCATGACACCCATAGACAGCACACCCCTTCAGCCAACAACTACCTCCGTTAACACCGCCATTAGAGGGAGGTGATTGATTTATTTACCTGCAAGGCCTGACACAACACACCAGCCGCAATAAAAACACACAACCTGATCACATGCTGATATTGGGCACCAAAGGGCCATTTGACAAGTATCGATTATGGAGGCTATTTTGTAGACAACTTACACGTTCATCTCAGACACTGACAAAACATTCTTTTCCACAAATTTTCACCCCAAAAATATTTCATTTCTCCATTCCTGTGTGTTGGCTCCTCGAAGAAGCAGCCTGGCACAGTGTACCACATAGATGGAAATTAAGCATATAGAAAGCATCAAACAGGATCAGTATAATTAAAATTCAGCTCACCCCCATGTGGATTGAAAGTCTGGAGAAGTTTCATAATCCACAACACATCTTTGCTTCACAGAAAGAAAACATTGCAGCATTCTCCTTAAAAACTAAAGTAAATGGGGATTTGTTTAAAACCTAAAAAAGCAACCAAAAGTTGGCTCCATGCAGCTCATTTTGAGTAATCCAAGTGTCCAGAAGCCCAGAGATCCCATAATTGATTTAAATAGATATTATTTGAACCCTTTTAAAAAGCCCAAACTTCCATTGCAGCTGTTAAGCTAAAAGCGTTAGCATACACCTCCTCTGAAGTTGGCGCACAAGCACCACAGCACGTCGAGGTTGCAAATAATTTCAAATATCTCCTCAACTTATTCTTCTTAAACTTCATCTGACTATCCATCTGCACTTGGGTGAGTAGATAATGAATGAATCTTCATTTTCGGGTGAACTAAATGAAAATGTTGCAACAACATTTCTTGTTTATTCATCTCAGCAAGAAATCTATGACTGAAGGAGGCAGGCAGGATGCCATAAAACAATCTACAATTTTGAAAAAAAAAAAAGAATTTCCAGTTGGCTATGCTTTAACACAACATGCCTAAATAACACAAATAATAGAGGGTATTACTCACTTTGAAAGCATCCACTTCGTAGTTACAGTAGTATATCAACCTTTTCGTGAGGCTATGTAACTGAAAAGGTCATTCTCTAAGTAAAAACAATACATTCAGCAGCAAGCCTAAAGGTTCCTGTATCCTTCCATACATAATAAATCAATTATGCTGTTGTGAAGCTGAAGTCTAAGTTGTGTGGCAGAGTGGAAACAAAGCACAGAAATTAAGTTGGCGAAAACAAGGACAGGAGGAGGGGAACCTGTCTATTTTTGCACTTTGCCAAGATAAACAGTTTGATACCAGGAGTGTTCCTTCGACAGCTGGTATATGAAAGCCGACTAAAAGTAATCAGATAGTGTCACCGGTTGACACATAGTATGACTTTGCGTGCTGTTCTGCCTGCCATTGCGTAAGAGCAAGCTGCATTTCAGATGAGCAGAGAGAGTTTAGTTTCATATCTGGACAGCTGCAGTGGATAAAAGAGACCAACTAATTTTTTTATATTTTTATATTATATGTTATCTTTATATTTCCTTACTTTTTCTACAGTGAACGCTAAGTATGTGCGGACTACTGCACTTGGTGATTCATGCATCAATGCATCCTCTCTACTTCCCATAATTCCACCATTCCTCAGTCCATCTCACAACCCATCATTCTCCCCACTGCCTCTTTTCTTTGACACTAATCTATGAACTGTCAAAGCCAATGCAAGCCATTTTGCAGAGGTGACAATAAACTTGTGTCTTTTTTATAAAAAGGAGACAGTGGTGTTTAAGTTTGTCAGAATAAATGTTGGCAGTGTATGCTTCTCTGCACAGAAATGCTGAAAAACTTTACATTTCTTTATGATGCCATTTAATGTTATGGCAATGTTGTGCTTATGGTCTGGTTAGATTTGGGCACAAATAACATTTAGTTAGGGGAAGGAAATAGGGCTGGGCGATATGGACTAATAGTCATATCCCGATATATTTAGGCTGAATATCGATATACGAGATATATCCCGATATTTTTATGCAAAGTGAGAGCAAATGTTCAGTCAAAATCAAAGCCAAACATGACATGTGGGTGGGAATTTGTCATTTTAGGGGCAAGTCCATTTGGCCTTCACTTTTTTTTGTCAGGGGCACAAAGGCCACTGAGTAAAATTTGTTGATTTACCTTCCAGACTGATACCATAACATCCTAATTTATGATAAGACATGGATTATGTATTAAAACATTTTTGAAATACCAATATCAAGTTAATGTTACATTACAAAACACTTTTTTTAAGTAGGGTTAGGGTGAGGTGATTTTTGTGACACTACATTGAATATTAGTGTTATTGAATATTTCTCCCAAATAGAAATTCCCCCAAATTATGGCAAAGCACATTTTTTACAAACAAAAAAATTGTAGAATAACCAGCAGGAGACCACTGATGTGTGGAGTGATTTTGATGACACTACACTCTGAATAATAGTGAAGTTATTGAATATTTTTTGTAGTTTTTCTTTTCAGTGTTGCAGTTTGTAGACGGTCCCTGCGTCCTCGTCTCACAGCCGGCTGATCATACAGACCAGAGTTAATGTCCAGACGCTCGTTTAGATGAAAATACGGTTGTAGCTCGTTGTCTATCGTAGTACGGTAGGAAAGAGCCGTCAGTTGTGTTTTAACAAGGTTTCACTTATGAGTTATTGATCCGGGAAGTTCGAATCTGTAAATATATTTCCAACTTTACCGGACTAAATCCTACCACATAAGTCAGTTACGTATCATGTCAAAACCGGCTGAGCTCGCTCGCTGTGCTGTAAGTTTCGTTCTTCTGTTTTGAGACGCTGCTGCTGTTTGAGAGGCTTTCACATGAGATCATCGTGATGATGAGACCCCACCTGCGCGAACCGCGGACTCACTGAAGTTACTGTGAGTGACTACTGTGCACTCGGGTGGCTGTAATTCAAGGCAAACTCGCTACGCTGACCGGGCCAGGGGCACAGAGGCCACTGTGGCCGTACGATGAGTTTTTATCACGGGGCATCAAGGCAAAAGTGTGGGGCAACGGCGGCCACCACAGTGTTTGTTGAAGAGTGTCGGAGTGTCTGTTCCAGCCCCTCCCCTCTCCGTGCATGAAGGAGGAGGGGCGGGGGGAGCAGTGCAGAGAGCTCCGGGTCAGCGGCTTGCCTGGAGCAAGGATCACAGCGCAAATTTGAACTATATCGATGTATGCGATATGGTCTAATTCCATATCACATTTAAAAAATATATCGATATAAGTTTTATATCGATATATCGCCCAGCCCTAGAAGGAAAGAATCATATTTTGGCCTAAAATACCTGTTTTTGTCACCACGAACACAACTGGAAATTGTCCTGAGTTCTCCTAAACTACACTACACATCACTGGCTTGGCTGTTGTTTCATCTAACTCCACCAACATCCCCCTTATCTCCACATATGGAAAACAGGTGTGGAAATGTCAATATCGATATGGTAGCCTACATATGCCAAGTATTGTACAAACTTGAACTTATCAGCGGTTTGCAGAAACATTAACTGCCAACGCTTTATTCTGATGACTGGCCTGCCATGACCTGTGTGGCCCTAGTGTGACATGTTAATGTCATGTAGGCACAAATGCATGCATAAAACTTTATTATGTTGACAAAATATATATTGATTTCTGTAAGCCTGGCCCTCCATGAACACTGAAGCAAAGACAACATGGGTAGGTGAGCAAGAAGGGGAGATGCAGTGTCCTGTCTGTCCTGGCCAGGTCTTTGTTTTCCATTAGTCAGAGTTATAGCCCCTAAGGCACTCTGTGAGAGCACTTAAGGGTGGTGATAAATACACATAGCCACTAAAACAAAGCTGACTGACAATTCAGGGACAGCACACACCTACATCCTCCTTGAATCATCTGTCCCAGGCTCCATTGCTGCAGCCTGGTCACAAATGCTCTCAAAAAGCTTCATAGAAACGGCCAGCATATAACCATTTTTAATTTTATCTTTTTCCAATGGCAAATCAAGGGAAAAAGATTCCCAGCATGAAGGTCCCTGCATTAAAAGTTGAGCTATTGTGACAAAAAAGGTGACTGATGGTTTTTAGACTGACACAGAAACCACCCAGAGACCCATGAAGCCATCTGAAAGGCCTCCCCTGGATGACTGAGCTTCTGTGAAAAGCGGCCATCAATAGTTCCAAATGGACATGTAAATACTCAAATTAGCGGACGAGACCTGGGTGAAAACAACTATTTGAAAAGTCTTCAGTTATCTTTCTTTGATTCATTGATCTTGCCTGGCACATATGCAGAGACCTCATTAATCTGGTCCTGCAGGCAGGCTCAATCAAACACTCAACTGGGCAAAATATTGGAGAGTCGAGTCTGGGTCGATGCCAACAGTCACGCTGGACTCTTTTCAGCGATACTGTTAGTAGACTGGTTAATTAACGAGTATTTGCAATGCAGTAACACTGAGAAGTAATGAGCTTTCTTGTCATGTATATATGCAGTATTTATAATATACAGTATATACTGATACACAAAACAAGCATCACCATCTGAATTCAAATTAAAATGTTTCATAAAATGGCATTTGTTTGCTTCAAGACAAATGCAGCACAACACCTGACTTTCAGTTTGCCACCCCACTCTGTCAACAAGTCACCAAAGGAGAGGCAATGATCATTGAGATCAATGTTGAAATATAGAAATAATATATCACATTGCTCCTTCAATCAAATATGAATTACCAACCTCTCACTGAGGCACAAAGAGAGAAAAACAGATTCAGGAGAGAGTGGAAAGGCTTTTGATGATGTAGTAAATCACATCTAAATAAATCTTTCACTGCTCAATGGGCAAGACTGGTTATGAGAGATGAGTGCTGTGATATTTGTTTAGCAATCAGCAGGTGAAACCCGCTGCTGTAAATGAGGGACTGAGGTTGCTACTAGGGATGCCGATGTGGGCATTTTTCCACTGATCGAGGATCGGCAATTTTGGATGTGGATCCTAGTCCGATTTTTTTTTTTTGCGTCGGAGCACAATTTGTGGCAGAACTCAGATGCGCGCGTCATAACTTAAATTAGAAAGGGAAAGTAGTCCAACGGCGATATGTAACATCTGCAATACCACCGTTTCGTGAGGGGGTAACAAAATAGCTGCATTTAATACTACTCATTTGGTACAATAAAATAGTGTATTACAGAGAAGGTAATTAAATTAATCGCTCACGGATAACCAACCGTGGCAGAGGATCAGGGTTTTCTTCGTCATCTGGAGTTTTTGAATCCCCGGTATGCGCTACCATCTCTGCATTTACATTACATTGACTCCACTTTCAAGTTACAACATGCCAGTATGCACACAAGTTTCGTTGGTCTCAAACAGCAAAGCATGTAAAACAGGCAATCGAGGAGATGCTGAGCGCGTGTGAAATCAACGCGTCAACGTCATTTTACGTGACAATGTAAGGAATATGAAAAAAGCAATGGATGATATGGAGGTACCAAGCGTGGGCTGCGTCCCACACACTTCAGCTGGCTGTACACGAGGGTCTGCTTTCACAGTGCAGCGTCACACACTCACCTACTAACACAAGGAAGGTGGTAGGCCAATGTTGCAAAAGCATATGTAGAATAAGAAAGAGCCATATGAAAGTATATACTTCAACAAAAGAAAACCTATTAAGGAACAGCTTGGATGCAGGTATTCTTAATGCGGCTGTATTATTCAGGAAGGTATTAGTTAAGGCTAAGTATCGGATCGGGACTCGATATCGGCAGATATTAAATATTGAAGGACTCAGATTGAGATCTGGGTAAAAAGAACCTGATCTGGACATCCCTAGTTGCTATTGAAAACAACAAATGAAACGGAGAGAGTGAGAAGGCTGATATTTATTTATTGTGGAGAGGGAGCATTTAGATACCAGCACTTCAGTGAACAAGCAATCAAGTAGTGGAAAAAACACAGCCTCATTGTTGACATAAATCATAATTGTACCACAGGATTACACTGCAATTCCTGATATGAGAGCAACTGCACAAATGAAGATTAAACAAGCGCTGTTGTGGTGGAGTACTGTATAATCAAGGACGGGTTCTGAGTAGCTCTTATTAAGGATATCTCAGGTTAATGGTGAGATTGTGCATGTGTGAACACATGGACAAAAGGTCTAATGACAAAAAAAATCCACAGATGGACCCTATCTTTTTTTATTATAATCACAGTCTTCCATTGGTCTGATTTTTTTTCTGCCAAAGACAAATTATGATTCCAGATTGTCACCTCCGATTCCGTGACAGAACCAGGTGCGCCACGACATGCACATTTCTATTCCAACAGCAGGCACTCATCTTCACTGAGGAAGAGGTTTGTGATCCTCAGCGGCTTGACCCTCTGCCTCCGCTGTCTCGCAAACATCTGTCCCAGCAACAACTCTGTTTGACTGCATATAAGCAAAAACAGATATCTAAATGGGGAGGAGGAGGAGGAGTGCTACTAAGCATCCCTGTGTGTGCAATATAGCCTGATATGTCCATCAGGCAGGACAGGTCATAATTATTATCATACTGATAAACAGTGGATGGGATGCGGGTGGGTGAAATAGGTCTTTAATGAGGAACATATTAATTACATAACCTGCAGTGATCATCAAGCAGCAGAAAGGATAAGTGCATCTCTCCATTAAGAGAGCCAGCGTGTGCATTACGCATAAGGCATAGCAGATGAACTCAATTAATTATTCAAATCTCCCGATCTGCTGACAGGATCAATCAGGGTCTAATGTTAACAAATGGTCAGTGGTCACGTACACATCCAGAGGTCATACACACAGTTCTGATTTGTACAATAAAATTGTTTGAGCATGCCAGCCATCCTCCTGATTAATTCTTTAACTCCATCTGACCTGCCTGGATAATATTTTCTCAGAAGAGTTTAATACTATTTCCTCTAGAGACGTTCTTTCAAATTTATAACTACAATTTTAGTTATGCCTGCAAATGGGCCAAGATGTAACACTCACATTACTTTGTGCATAAAAACGTTTAAAATAACTGAGAGCAGCCTTTGTAATTATTAAAGCAGAGTGTGTGGGTATTGTCAACTGTTGTGTAAGTGCATCTTACTATCTGAATAATGCATCCTTTAAATTGCAGGAAAAATACTGCACCATCAGTGGGCCATCCATGCACCAGACCACACCTTTTTCTAAAACACCCACACCTAGGGGTGCACAGACGGCGCAAGGTGGCCACTGCGCATGAAAACGATCTTGGTCTGAAACCAGCAATGACACTTGCGTTACACAACCGAGATATATTCGTTTACAATACAGTTTTAACAAAAGATAAAATCAGCAAATCTGCACATTTGAAAGACTGAACCAGTAAAAGATTGTTTAATTCATTACACTGACTGAAATGACTGGTTATCAAAATTGTTGTTAATTATTCTTCTGTTGAGGGATAAATAATAAATTGGCTCATTATTGGAGCAGTAGAAAACAATCTGTAATTGAAACCCATTTGATCCATTTATCACATTAGTGTTAGCTTAGTCAGAAGCTGTCTCTGCTTTTCACACACAATTTTGTGTCTCTATTATATTCTGGTATACTTAAGCTACTGACAGAAGAAATTGTAAGTGCTGCCTTTTCTGTGCAAAAGGAGCTCTTTTTGATCTTCTACTGAGTCCAAACAGATAAACAGGAAGAGAAATTATTTCTGAGCTGCAAATCACTTGAAACATAGCTCACTCAATCGTGGTGCTTTACATGACTTCTACTGATATGTAATTGAAATGTAGGGATGAGTGTTCGTTTTGTAGTAGGACGAAAGAGTCATCTGCAGAGATCTGCTCTTAATAAAGGCTGCCCCTCTGGCAAAATACAGCACCTCTCAGATTCCTCATGAGAAAAAGACAGACCAAGCAGTTACAACTACTGTCACCTCATCACCTGGGGACCATTCATCAGCTCGCAGTGAGAATGAATGAGAGAGGACGAGAGACAGTGTGAGAGAAGAGGAGGAGGGAGCTGACAGGTTAGTGTGGTCACAGGGGAGTAACAGGCCCAGAAGGTCTAAAAAGCAGTGAGCATCACTGAGCCGGATACACACACACAAATGGACTCAGCCCAGAACACACAACACATGTGCAACTGTGCTGTCAAGCTCTATATACAATGCTTTCAAGTGTGCGCACATGCACACTGAAAAACACACTTTTGTGAGGATTTGTACAGTTGTAAGTTTCTGCAGGACTTGATTGAGAGCTTTAACACATGGCTGGGAGCTGTGATTGGAGCTGCGCTACTTTTTAATATAGAAAAATTGTGGAAGCTGAGCAGGGATGCATCTTTATCCATCATGTGTTTGGTTGTGAGCTTGTGAACACACTCAATAGAACAGAAACTACTGGCTGGATGCTGTGTTGGACCTATTTAGCTAGCTTGTCTGATTTGGATTCGAATGAAAGAGAACGAGATGAAAAATGCAGTAATTTGCTGAGGCAAGGTCATGTTTTCTGGTTTTAACTCAAGCTTAACTAATCATTATCAGCAGTGACGTGGTGCCATTATTCAGTGGTGAAATTACAGGTGAAAATTTGAAACATTTCCGTGACCCTTTCCCGTCCTTTCAGTACCTCTCATTTTGATCCATTTCACCCAGCAGGCTAACTGTCATGATCCTTTTTCAATCAGAATGATGACGAATAACTTAGTTCAATACTTAATGAGTTGACAACTCATTAAAGACACTAAAAGTAAAAACTGAAAGAAGGATACATTTGCAACGGTGGATTCTATTTTCATTAAACATTTTGTGGAGAATTCCCTTGAAAAGCAAGGCATACAGCATGGTGCTGTGCCTGCTACTGTACTGACAAGACATTTCATACAAGAAATTGGCATGAACACAAACTGTCCTCTGTGGCAGTGAATTGGATCTGTCATCGTCTCAGTGGAGTAGAATTGGAAATATAATACAGAAATCACTCAAAATCCCTGTAATTACACACACAGGCATTTAAGCATGTACGGAAAGGCGCGTGCACACACACACACACACACAAAGAATCTCAATGTTAGTATGTCTTTGCAAATGCTAGCTTGCTACTAGAATGCCTGAACATTACTCAAAACATATGCAGAAGAAACAGATTCAGGTCAATTCTCTTTTGATTTGGAGAGGTCAAATATTCAATCAATTCTCCAGAAAATTTCAACTAAAAATGTGCCGTGCATGTCAGGGCAAGCCAAGAGTAATCCCATTTAAATGTTACCCTGCTAATGGGAAAGCAAATCTTCACTTACATGCAAAAATTAGATTTCTGCGTATGGAGTCATACATAGTACTCCGTCATAGACATTGACAGGCAGAAGTGCACACACACGAGCACACACGGCCGCCCCTATTCATCTCTATGTCGACTGCGATTGGGTTTTTAATTGGATACTTTATATGTCATTTCACATTAATTGTAGCTTTCTTTGTCTTGTTCAATCTTAATAAAAATACATATGAAAATTTAAACCTGCCCTAGCCCAGTTAGACTTCTCAATGACAGTGCAGGCTTTACACACAATTCATTCATCTTTTTGTTGGTTGTGATGATTCAGCTAAAGCTCAGAAAATATTCTGGAGCCTCCTGAACCTCCTTTATTATCGTTTCTCCTGTTGTAGGATTCTGCTCTCTTTTGAGTTTATTCCATCTGCTGTACACGCGTGAGTAAGTGCGTGCGTGCGTGCATATGTATCATGTAAAAATATTACTTCGGTAAAAGTTCCCCATACAAATAGCACTTAAGTAAATGTACTCTGTTACATTCCATCACTATGTATGTTACATACGGTAATTGACATGCGCTTGCTTCCACAGTACTCTTGTTTAATCTTGGAAAAATGCACATTGTTTGTTTGTTTTAAAATCTTCCTTTATCCAAGGGTAAAATTAAGTTTTACACATTTTTGTTGAGATATTTTCTGTCTTTCACTCTTTCAGGCTATTTTCCTGCCAAAGGAAGCGATTTTGAGAATTTTAAAATATTAAATTTGGCTACTAAAAAGCCTGGCTTTACTGCCTAATCCAATGATGGTTTACAGGATTTCGTGCTGAAAGTGATGAAAGGTAGTTCATTCTGCTGTGTGGAAATACTGGAAGACATAAATGCCTGACACAGATGGTGACTGGCAGCTGAGCTATGATTTTGCCCTGACCTTTAACCTGACTTAAATAATGTTCTCGTCATTGCAGAAATACTGTTACATTTGCTAATTAGGGCCCGAGCAGGTCATCGACCTGTGAGGTCCCTATTGCAATTGGAAAAATAATTTTTTATTCCAATCACAATAGGGACCTGTGAAGTAAACCTGTGCGTTTACTTCTGAGAAGAAAAATTATTTTTTATTCTTCTCAGAAGTAAACGCATTTTTGGAGGCCTCAGCATACTCAAAAACTCACCAAATTTGGAATATACGTCACATCTGGCGAAAAATTTGATAATTTAATGTCGTTGGGCGAGGTCGTGACCTGCGGGCTCTGTAGCGCCCCCCTAATGTTCAGCCCCGCCTCCCACAAGTGCGTAGAAGAACGAAAATCGATACGCAGATTTCTCATGACCAGACGCACAAAAAACCCTCTTGGAGTGATACTGTCACTGGGTTTTTTGTGCGTCTGGTCATGATGAATATGCGTACCAAATTTTGTTCATCTATGCGCATGTGGAAGGCAGGCAAGAACATCAGGGGGCGCCACAGAGCCTGTAGGTCACGCCCACGCCAAATGACACTGATTTATAAAATTTTTCACCAGGATGTGACGTATGTTCAAAATTTGGTGAGTTTTGGGGTATGTTCAGGCTTCCAAAACAGCAGTTAAAGCGCAGAAGAATAATTCTTTCCCTTCCAATTACAATAGGGACCTCACAGGTCGATGACCTGCTCGGGCCCTAAATATACTCAAAGCACACAACAGATTACATGAATCAACATAAACCAAATCTAACCAGGAACGATGATGACATTGATGATAAAAGTACTAATCCTCACTCTTTTAAACTCTCCTCAACCAATTTATACAAACGTTTTTGAATTACTAATATGTAATAAGAAATATGTGATACAGAGCAGTGCAGAAGTGCAAAGATTATGTGTCCCTGCTTGTGCCCATGGCCTGTGCTGTAGAGTGTTTGCTGTCGATGTGTAGGGCATGTAGAGTCAGATCCAGACTGATATTACAGATATTGGCACTGTAGAGTTCCACTCCCTGTATCTTGGTCCAGAGCAGATGGCCACAGATCCATTCAGCCAAGGCCTTAATAGAGCCACAGCTGCTGGCACACAAAGTGAATCTCTCTCCATATGCACTTCCTTGGAAAACACAGCCCTGCTCTGTTTGCTGTGCTGTGTGATGACACAGTCCACAAGCTATGACTCACACCACTGATACTTCTCCATTGGTACCAATCCACACAGGGCACTTTGTTCAGTATTAACAAAGGCTGACAGTGGACAGGTACATCCTTGTCTCCTGCTCACATTTAGACATAAAGCCAGCATTAACAAGATGCCGGTGAGTTCAGTATCCTCACCCAACAAGATCCGCTGCATCTATGTCCACATGTGAGAAAAAAAAAATGTGACTGTGGAGTTTCAGATGCCATCATTAAACTCTTTAAAATAGAAGTCAATTCTATTCTTTTTTAAAGTATAATTTGTAAGACATGGCAAAACCTACACAACTATAGGGGGGCATCCTATGTACATACTGCTGCTCACTATATATACTCTTTGCTATAGCAGCTAGTTGCCAATTGCAAGTAGCTCAGGTAGCCATGAAGCAAATGGCTTGACCTTGAGTCAACATTACCAGTGGGGCTAAGTTAATCAGCCTCCCAGTGGACACAGCTGGACACCAAACTGGGACTGAATGCAACCTCTGAGACCGACCAACTTCCAAGATATCAGACTGAAGACAGACAGGATGGAGGCAGTTTACAATTACTCTGACAAGGACTATGACTCTGAGGAAGAGAGGACACAGCAGACATGGATAGGAGAGGCATGAAGGAGCAAGAGTTAGTTGGGCATCAACAGCAGGCAAAAATACTACACGTAGAGCTGGAATATTTTCAAATCTTACTCAGTGAACTGAGGATTTTTTTTGTTTGTTTTTTACCCAACCAGATGATTGTGATTGCGGATATCGTGGATAATATACGTCACTCTAAAAGTTCATCAGTCAAACTAAAATTGACTGGAGCTGTGAAGTTCAAATTATTGTATGTCCCTTTCTGTCAGCCTTGTGATGAAATTAGAACTTGTTCTGGGTGTACCCCACCACTCGCCCACTGTCAGCTGAGATCCACTCCAGTCCCTCACAGCTAGGGCTGCACGATATCGTTTGAGCATCATCATAGTGATGTGCGTGTGCGCGATAGTCACATCGCTGGGCCTGCGATGCATGAGGCAAATTAACTCAACTAATTTAAAGGGTACCTGACACACACTGTGCATGCAGACTCTGCATGCGCAGCGATCCACCAATCATTAGTACTTATTCAGTGTGCCGAAGCAGATCACGCCCCTGCACATGGAGTGAGTCGCTGGTAACAACATTGAAAAATGAGCAACAACAAGAGAAAATCGCGGAAAACGAAGACTTGGTGCCAAAACGAAAAGCAACGTCAGTTATCTGGAATTATTTCGGCTACAAGAAGGATGATATTGATCAAACATGTGTTCTGTGTCGACAGTGCCTTGCATCTGTTGCCACAACAAGAGGTAACACAACTAAATTGTTTGACCATTTACGTCAGTACCACACAGCTCAGTAAGACAAAAACAGGTAAAATTAGCGCAGGTTAATCGTCAACAAGATAACAGCAGTGCAGCATAACATAAAGTGCAATTCAGGTCATCTGATGAAAATTCCTGTATTTTTTTATATTGCAGGGTTAAAAAATATTGCAATGTCAGTTTTTTTCAATATCATGCAGCCCTACTCACAACCCTATACGGGATAAGCCATTACAGATAATAGATCGATGGATGGATGAATAAAACTAATAGGTGTAAAAATGTCCTCTTTTTTGATATTTTGTTTGCTTATTTGACTAAGTAGCTAAATGCCTTTAAACTCACAGTTGAAGCTACTGGGGGGCCAACATTACACCATTGTATTACCTCTTGGGGTAAAAAGTGGTATTACAAGACAGGACAGGCTGGGGCTAGCATGCCAACTTCAGCTGGCAGACATAATGTCAACACTGTTGTGTCTTTACACTAGGGCTGCACGAAAAATCGTTAAAAAATCGCGATCTCGATTCACACATACATGTGATCTCATTTCCACACATAGCGATTCTGAAGCATTTTATATCTCGAGCTGAATCACAAACAAATGCTCCTATTTTCCTCCCGGATTTTTTGAAGCGCCCTCAAACGCAGCACTTGATTCAGTGGAGGAAGCCCGCCTGCAGTTGAGTGTTTGGAAGGAGTGAGAGTGAGAAGTCGTTTTTAGACATGGCAGCAAGCCGCCAATCTGCCCATCCTTTTGGCGGCTAGGTCCGCGGTTTTAGACAGAGGGCGGCAAATTGAGGGTCTGTTTTGGTTCGCCGATTTGCCACCTCGGAGGGTACACTTATTTCCACCTCGCCTGCTAGATGGGCAACTGGACAGCCACTAAGATCCGGGAGATGCTAGCGTCTCCTGGATCTCTAGCTTGTTGTTGTAGCGCAAGCTAGGAACGGTCGCTACTTTCAAATTAAAAGCCCCCCGCTAAGAACCCAGTTCTAAACTCCAATGGGGTGCAATGTAAAGCTCTTATTTTGAAGACAAATTCGTTGTCAACTGTTCACAGCCCAACTTCGAGCTTCACGTCACGTCACATGGCTTTTGGAAAAGGAGGAATATATATATTTTTTTTACTTTTGTAAAAATCATTTCTCATCCAATGATAGAACTTCAACAAAACAAAAAAAACATTGCTTTGCATACTACAATGTTTTTGTTTTGTTCAAGTTCATCAGTGCAATAAACATTTTGTGAAAAAAATCGTGCCAGAGAATCGTGATCTCAATTCTAAGCAAAAAAATCGTGATTCACATTTTTTCCAGAATCGTGCAGCCGTACTTTACACACACTTTTTCTAACAATATCTTACAAATTGCTCCTATAGCATTAGTGCAAGTACTCTGATACTGTGATTTCATCATGCTGCAGGTATCATATATCATCACTATTAACAGTGTACCATTGTTGTTATTCTGGTACACGATCTCTGCCTTATTCATTAAATCCATGCTTATTGCAGTGATTACATAAATTAAAATAAAAGCATATCTAAGAATTTCAATTAGAGTGAAGCATAAACCTCTACAGGAGGTGCTTTGATTTAAATTACTGCATTTTGGATGATCATCATAGATATAATAGTAAACAGAGAGGCAGACGCTTCCTCTGAAGTGTGACTGCCTAAATCTGGACACAGGGGAGAGTTGAATGTGCAGTGCAGGTGCTTAGAGGGTGAAAGGACCTGTCAGAAGGGAGATTAAAATGCACGCAAAGGCAGGTCAACCAAGGAAAGTCACCGAAGGGAAGAGAGAGAGAAGAGATTGTAACCCGACTCATGTGAGGGACAGCAAGCCGACTGGGAGAGCAACTGGCTTGACAATTCTAATTAATATTAATTGAAACACTTCAGTGCTTTGTTTACGGAGTGGGAGCGACCATGGATCAGTAATCCCAACGGATGTAAGGGGGGAATCATAAACATGGCAAACAACAAAACCCATTCCCATGTACACACAGATACACACCAACTGCAAACACGTGTGTGGCTCTCCAGCAGACAACTCATTAAAGTCACAAGTGCGTGTTTGTGAAACAGAAACTGTTCAGAGAAAGTTATCACCCAACTTCAGTGTCTACATCAAATTGCAGACGATCCTTACAGTTCTGATCTGTTTTGGCACACAGCAACCACAAGTGCAGAGGAAGCCCCGATTCAGTTAACACACACACACACACACACACACACACACACACACACACTTGTGGTGTGCTGGTACTTCAAGTTGTTGTGTAGCTTTCTGCAACAGATACGTACCCCAGGTGCCACATGGTGGGTCAGGGCTCGACAGTGCGACTGTTTTGCTCGCATTTGCGAGTTGATTATTTCCAGTGCGAATAGAAAATTACATTCAGTCGCATCAGTGCGACTCCGACAAAACTGTAGTACATGCACCGTTTTGCTGTTTACGTGAGCACTGAGCAGTAAACACCCACATTTTTTCTGCCGTTTATCCGCAGTTTTGCACAAACGTGTCACTACAGTCGCTCCGTTTCTCTGGCCGCTCTGTGTCTGCGCTCGCTGCAGCTGCCTCCTCTCCCCCTCCTTCTCCTGTTGCTGCTTCAAACATGACACCGGCTTTGGGACTGGCCGGCTGATGATTGGCTGTTCTGCCTTAAGTCCCGCCTCTCTTGCTGGGTTAGATTTTATTGTTCAGCTCGTACTGATGATGCGGGAACTACCGCAAAATACCCAATAATAGCTGGGCGTTTATTTGTTTCAATCACTTAACAGACCAGGCGTTTATTTGGTACAGGCGTTTAATTCCCTCCTAACAAAAATCCGGGATGAAAATGTCACAAAATTCTCCAGCTTCTCTGTGAATTCTCTGGCATCCTTCTGGGCACAACACGTGAAAAAGGCGAAGAAGAAAAACGTGCAGTGTCAGTGGTCACGTCTTCTTCCTTGATGTTTTTTCAAAATAAATTAGACTCGCAAGACAAGCATATATATAGTTTATTATTATTATCATCATCATCATCATCATCATCATCATCATCATTATTATTATTATTATGCATATTCTTGACTTTGAATGGGAACTGCTGTAAAGCATTTCTGTTTCTGATTCATATATTATGCAGTCAGTTGTCCATATTTTAAGTTAAATTAAATGAATCAAGACAGATGTCACATTTACATGTCAGGGTGTGGTTATTATAGGTGCCTTTAAAAAATGATCCAGGTATACTGATCCCTCCACTTTGGGATAATTACTGTAACAGATAGATATACTGTTTGTACAGTGCTTTCAGAAAATCAATCACCTGAAAAATGATAACAATTATAGGAGTTAGAGAAATGATACATCTCAAAATATTAAATATGTTGTAATTTCAATTTTGAAATGTTAATACTTGTTATTACGCAAACCCCTATTACTTTTTGCCATCACTGCCAGATCATACTGATTTTGCAGGGACAGACTCTCCAAACAATAAAATGGGAACAATTTCAGTTTATAAACAAGTCTTTTTTTCCCAGAAAAACAGTTATTTTAATTTTTTTCGTGGCTGGGCCACTATAATTACACATGGGGCCAGTAAAACTTGAATGTACTGGCCAAGCGGGCCAGGAAGAAAAATATTTTATGTTGGACACTGGGAGGCAGCTGGGGCACTGCAGCTGTGAAGCTTTAAGACCTCCACACGAAGCAGCCTGGCCGTGTCCACATCAGAGGACCTGATGCGCATCATCCTCGAGGGGCCTCCACTGGAGAGCTATGACCCAAGTCCAGCCGTAGAGAGGTGGCTTAGCTGCAAGCGGGTCAGGAGACCAGACTATGTTGACTGCTGGAGCAGGGACATTCTTCCAGTTTAAAAGAGCCAGTTATAACATTAAACATTTGTCTACAGGGTTAGGATTAGGCTAATAAGTACTTTATTTGTTTGAAAATGACGTTTTTACCAAAATTGCTGAATTTTCATTGTGCTACTAAAAAATGTTGTGTGCTACTAAATCTTTCAGCATGGTAGCACAGTGCTACTTGGAAAAAAGCTTAGCGTCAAGCCCTGTGGGTGAGTGTTCACTAATGGCTCTACTCCTTCAAACCACAACAAACGTGATTTTGGAGGGATAAGAATAATTTACAAAGATATTGTTAAAAGGAAAGACGGAGGAAGTATAGACGAAGTTGCGAGAAGAACATCAGAGGACATCAGTGGCTGGTACCAGGTAAAACCCATGAGGGGTAGGCATATAGAGAATGGATGTTGTGTTGTAACAAAACAATTTTGCCACATGTGAATATTACATACCTCTTTCTGTTCTTTTCCACCGATATACTACATTATGAAAATAATCCTCTAGTAAAGTGGGGTGAAAAGGAGAAAAAGAAAAGTAAGTTGGGCTTGCAAGTAGCAGCAAAGAGATCAGACAGGGTGGGTGTGCAATGATGATGACTGAGAAGCAATCATGTGGATGGTTTGACATTCACTGAGGGTCAGATAAAAGCGGTTTGGAGTGGCTGCGGTCAGGTGGAGAGGATATCAACTAGACTGGATAGTTTGCCCAAAAAGATGTGGTGGAAAAAGGATGTGAAGGAAACCAGGGGGGGCTTGAAATCAATAAAGTGGATTTGTGGAGAGGGGATGTCATGGGGTGCAGAATGGGGAGGACATGGCACTAAAGACAGATGGTGTTTAAACACCCTCAATGCGTAAAGAGCTGGGGGACGTGTCAAAAAATCAACACGGGCAGTACTGGTGTCCAGTTTCTGCCATGGTACATACCCATGCCAAGTGGAGTATGGCAGCACGATGTGGTACCAGTGTGGACAGGTTACACCATCCGAACAGCATGAGTAATCTTACTATTCATATAGTCATGCAAGAGCAAAACACACCCACTGACTTACTCATTCAACGCATTTATTCAAGTAGTGCTTCTTTCGGGAAATGACACAGTTGTCGTGCTCCACTTCGACTGTCAAACATAGCCAAGAAATTCTAATTCCCCCTCAAAGAAAAAGTACAGTTACACAAAGAAAAAACATTGTGACCTGTGGTTTATTCGAACAGTCTTCTGAATAGACAAACATGACACCAAGAAACAAAAGAGGATGCGAAAGCAAAAAACTAGGACATTCACACTCTTCTGTCAATCTCTCATTCAGTCCCACCTTCAAGTCTTCCCACAACATCAACCACACAGCAGGACTCTCTGCAGCTCACCGCTGCTGTGACAATGATAATTAGCGACCTGTTTAACAGAGAGACATGCAACAAACAGCGAGCCGGTTCATAAAGCGCACTGGAACAGAACTGTCCTCCCAACAAGACAAATCAGAACTGCAGTCGACATCTGTGGTCTGCACACTGAGCGAGATATTCCAGTTTCAGAAGACCCAATCATAATCCCTGTTAGTAGTAATAATGTTCTACTTACAAAGTCAGAGGGTTGGAAAACATGAGCGGTCAGGTGATCATACGGGTAAAATGAATACCCTGTCTGTCTACTTATGGTGATTGTATGCTCTTAATTTTCTGTTGCAATGAGGGATTTTATAGTCTTCATGCTAACATAAATTAGCCAGCTGCTGCTTCATATTCAGCTTCCATCAACCAGAAAAAATACTGCATCTGGCCATGTTTGTCACAGGAACAGAGGCATACAAAACAATTGAGCCTTTATCCAAATATGCCAAACCCTTCCCTTAAGAACTCTCATAAACTACTTAATCAGGTACAAGCACAAGGACGAGGGAGATCGATGAGGATCAATAGAAACTAACTGAAAAAATCCAGTTCATCAATAAACTAGTACCTAGAACCAACATGAAGAAGACTTTTCTCAAGTGTATATCTGGTGGGGTTTTGCAGTTTCCATCAGCTGTGCTTGTCCACAAAATGCAGGTAAACTATGTATGCGAACTATTTGGTATAAACCCAATATCGAGATGGTAGATGTGAGGCATTTCATCAAATTATCTATAAGACTGCAGGCAACCAAGCACAGCCCACTCCTCTAAACAACCTGCTGAGAGGCTTTACCCTCTGATCAAGGTCTCTCACCTAGGAAGCCTGAGAGCACATCAGGCTGTCTGAATTGAATATATATATGGGTAAATGGATTATGAATTATGAATGGGCACCAATCCAAAATATAAAAATGCAATAGCTTTTCAAATTAAAAAGGATTTTGTGGCCATCAGAGAAAGTGATAACACTTGAAAAACCTGGAAAAAAATGTGTGTACGATGAAGGTGGTGCAGATTCTTCATGTACAGCGGAAGAACATATGTTTGGGAAGTCAGAGGGCAGTTTGACACACACACACACATACACCCCGCCCCAGCAATTCTGCTATGTGTCAGAGCTATTCCCATGTAGGGACAGCTGAAGTTGATCTCATTAACTTCCCTTTCATTCAAACAGCTAATTACACACTGACACACAATCACAGCCGTCACAGCACAGCCAAGACAGAGGGGAGTAAAAGTGGAAGAGAAAGTCTGTAGCAAACACAGGAAAAAAGAGAGCTGAGGATATACTGAGGAGAAAGCAGTGCACATAAAACAAAGTGGAAGAGAACAGGGAAGAACGAGGAGGCCTCAATTCTTCTAAGCTTTCAACAATGTATTTCATTTGAGTGTAAGCTGATTTTCTCTTTCACGTACAGCAGCGGATTGGCTCAGAGTCAGATTCTTGCTGAAATGCTATTTGTTTCCAGTATCCCTAATAAAGGAATTAATGTTATGTTAATGACTTTTCAGCCTATTACTGCACTGTTGATGGATCCATCTGTACTTGAAAATGTCTTTTCCTCCAGAACCCTGCCGCATGGTTATTTGTGTCACAGTCTTTGTCAGGTAATTTATGGGAAGACATTAAGCCGTTAATACATTGTGTTACAAAAAAAGACGACAGTTTAATGGCATTGCGTAGATGAGCAAACTAGCCATCAATAATGCTGTATAATGAAGCCTGTTGAAGGCCTATTGGGAATGGAAAACAGTGGCTGCTGAAACTTAGAAGAGAATACTAAGAGTTTGTGCGTGTGTGTGTGCAGATGGTACTTGTGTGTGTGTGTGTGTGTGTGTGTGTGTGTGTGTGTGTGTGTGTGTGTTGCTTGTACTGGATTCAGAAAAGTTGGAGCAGGAAATGAGTTTAACCAAGCAGAAGCAGTGTGTAGGTGGCAAACATGCTTCCCACTGTGGAGATTTCGATTCAATCCCCTGCATGTAGTGTCAGGGTTTGGCAAGCTTTTGGGTCCTCTTCCAGTTGATAAAATATCTAAATATGCTAAGCTTGGAAGTTAACAAATCTCTTATTAAATCTTTTTGCTACCCTCATTCCATTTTCATGACCAATAACCTGTGAGAAAACGATTCAGGTAGCAGAAATTACTTGTGGCTAGGGTTGGGTACCAAACTCAACATTAGGTCAGTACCAATTCACAATAATTCAAACTGCCAAATTTCAACACCTCAAAGTTATTCTTTAGGGAAAATAAAGGAAGAGAAAGTGCAATCAAACCTACAAAGAGACACAATGATTCAGGCCTACACTCTCTAACCCAAGGATACACGTGGTCATATGCAAAATATCAAACTACAAAAAGGCGTGTAGGCCTTCAGCGCACATAGCTGATGATGGCTCGCCTGCAATCGATGCTTGGTTTGTTAATGGAGAGTTAAAACCCTTCATGAATGGCAAAACTTGAAGTGAGTCATGAACAAATTCATTGACATCTTGAAGTGATTAATCAGCTAGTTATAAAAGGTGTTGCTGGAGATAGCTGGGCTTTTTTCCACTCTCATGATGCTATCTTAACATTTTTACTAGTGTTAGCCAAAACTCAGCTCATGGCTGTGTCCAAAACTCATTACCAATCTGCTGTTCAGTAAGCAAAAACAGTATGTGGGATTTTTACTATGAACGAAACCTTAACCTAAAACCAGTACTACATGAAATGCATAAGATTTACTTGCAAATACTGCACCATTCAAGCACTGCAATAGTCACACTAATGTTACTAATGTTCCTTTTGACAGTTATTACATTGTTGTTGTTTCAGAGAGAGTGAAGTACCAAAAACGGTACCCACTCTACTTGACAGTGACACTGTGAGAGCTACTTAATCTTACTCCATCATCAAAATAACGGCGTGAATAACTAGTCCAAATGCCATACAAACTGTTGTCTAAACTAACAGAGAATCATCAACCCTAGTTACTTTACATGAAACAAATGTGAACATACGTGGACCTAACAAGGGACGTGAAAGGATTTGGATTGAAAGTGCAGTCGTTACTTGAGATACATTATATAAAACCCCAGCATAACTGGCAGTTGTGCTTCTGGCATGGCTTGGGTATAGCCCTATAACCGTACCCAAGTGACAGTGGTGAGTTGTGATGTCCTCGTTGCTGCACTGCAGACAGTGGGCGGTATCTTGGAACATTATATGAAACCCCTCACACTATGTGCATTAGACGAAGCATTTGGTAACGTGGCACCAAGCAGTAACAAGATGTTTGGCACATTGGCTGTTCTGAATTGAGAGAAAAAGAAAAAAGAACGCATACAAGAAAGAAGAGGAAGAAAATAGAGAGGAAGGGGACATTACATTAAAGAATTATGAAAGAGGCGATTCCAGTCAAGGAACTGTTTATTGCTGTCATCATTCTGCCAACCTCTACTGGTTGCTATTGCTTTACATCGACCCGCTGCTTAACTTCTCCCTTTGTCTGTCCTGAGTGGGACTCTTCTGAGTGGCACTCTTTTTCTCTCGTCTGAGTTCTGAATGTTTCTGTTACGAAACATTACTCTTTGCCGTACATCTGAAGTCTGAGACTCCAAAATCATTTCTCTGTGTCTGCATTGTTGAATGTCCATTTCAGTCGGACAGCAGAGCATGTTTGACACTGAACAGGCGCCTGTGATTCATAACGTAAGGCCAACGCTGGCAGCACATCAGCAGCCACTTCACCCTCATCAACAGTCACATTGTCTCTGCTCAATCATCTTCATCAACATCAAATTTGAAAAAGAAAGTCCTTTTTTCAATTGCCTTGTCAGTAGGGTGTAAATGGCACATTTACATGTGTAAGTGCAAAGAAAAAGAATTTACGTGTGAAAAGACGCCTGAGGTCACAGTGACAGGTTTGACAGAGCTACTGAGCAGGAACCTGCCAGGAGTGTGAACGAAAACTTTTCCTGCAGCTGTCATCCTCCCTGTGATGTCTGCTGCGCAGTCACAATAACATGGACAATCAATTCAAAAGACACACATGTACAGTAGAACGGGACGTTTCCACTCCATTCGAGTGGAATGGAGCTCATTATCAAGTTTTTTTTATCCCTTTAAATTGAAATTACTGATCATGTTATTTGACATTTCAATATGCCTGGGGGATTTAATCCTTATACAGGAGTGTCACAGTATGGAGCAGAGCTACACTCTGCTCCTCGATAGCAACCTCAGCTCACTCTAAACCACCCTGCCCTGTAGTCATTCAGACAACTGGGAATTAAATGAGCTGAGTAGCAGAAGATTAAGATGGATTATAGCTGGTACAGTAAACCATCTGAATGCTGTCAAATCACCATGGAGATGAAGGCTTATGATGGTATGTATGCTATGCTGAGTTTATATGGACAGCTGAGCATTCATCATTCAAACCACAGATAATGTGAGTGATGTATAATCACACATTAAATACTTTATGTAACATGAGCAATACACAACATACTGCACATATTGTTGGAACATGCTCTTAAGGAATTGTATGGAAAAACTCTACATCAGTCACGAAGACTAATGTGCCAATGAATGAATGTACCAATGTTTTAGAGTAATGAGTTACAATGCATTCCCTAACTCTTTGTGAGCCATAGCCTTGTATAGCCAGACTCTCCTCACTGTTGGCTGCATCTATAATCATTCTGGTATTGGGGGTGGGAGGGTGAGGCTGCTTGTCCTTGGCTCTATTTCTTTTTAGCCCATGATGCAGTGACAGTGTCCCTACAAAATACTGTTGTGGGGGTACCTGTTTTGGTGGAACATTTGCATATGAGGAGGCGAGCCCTGGCATTAAAATGGCTAAACCTCCGCAAATAAGGGTAACCTGCTATTTTCAATGTGTAGGTTGTCAGCTCAGAGATTGTAGCTGTTGTTCCCCATAGTGGCTAGGATTTTAAAAAAAGTAACACGCAGGCAGCCAACGGCAGGCTTAAACCCACAGTAAATATTTGGTGAGTCAGACTATGTGAGCCAGAACATTTTCTGGGTAACACTTTATAATAACCATCACTAATAAATGGTAACTTCATGGTTAATTGAACTGTATAAACTATGAAAAAGTTCATAATTTTTTTGACTGTAAAAAATTAATTAAATGCTTTTTGTACCGATCAGGTAATTTTTACCCCGATGCGAGTCCTTTAATATTTAGTAAATGCCGAGTCCCGATCCGATACTGGGCTTAACTAATATGTTCCTGGATACAGCTGCATTAAGAAAAGAAGTACCTGCATCCAAGCTGTTCCTTAGAAGAAGAAGAATCTTTATTTGTCAGACATGTAAACACACCCGAAATTTGTCCTCTGCATTTAACCCATCACTAGCTGCACATTCTAAGTATACACATACATACACACACAAGCTAGGAGCAGTGGGCTGCTATGTCAGCGCCCGGGGAGCACACATGGGGGGTTCGGTGCCTTTCTCAAGGGCACCTCGGCAGTAACCTAGGAAGTGGACTGGCACCTCTTCAGCTACCAGTCCACTTCCATATTGTGGTCTGTAGCTGGAATTGAACCATAGTAGGTTTTTTTATTTTGTTGAAAAAGAGTATATACTTTCATATGGCTCTTTTTTATTCTGCATATGCTATTGCAACATTGGCCTTCCTTGCGTTAGCAGGTGAGTCTGTGACGCTGCATTGTGACAGCAGACTATCGTGTACAGCCAGCTGAAGTGTGTGCGAGATGCAGCTCATGCTTGGTACCTCCATATCATCCATTGCTTTTTTCATATTCTTTACGTTGTCGTGTAAAATGACATGGACGCGTTTGTTGACTATTTCACACACATTCAGCATCTCCTCCATTGTCTGTTTTTCACACTTTGCTGTATCAGACCCACGATGTGCATACCGTCACATTGTAACTTGAAAGGGGAATCAATGTAATGTAATGCCGGGATGGTAGGGCATACCGGGGATACAAAAACTCAAGCTGTTTATCCAGAGCACTGAATTTAATTATCCTCTCTGTAATATTTTATCATACCAAATGTGTAGTATTAAATACAGCTCTTTTGTTACCCCCTTGTGAAACGGTCGTATTGCAGATGTTACGTGTTGCCGTTGGTCCACTTTCGCTTTGTAAATTAAGTTATTTCACTGCAGACATTTGATCCATAGGTTTGCCAGAGTAACATCATGTGTGCGTCTAAGTTATGCCACAAATTGTGCTCTGACGTAAAAAATAAAAAAGCGGCCTAGGGTCCACATTCAAAATTGCTGATCCTGATCAGTGTAAAAATGCCCATACCGGCCCCGATCCCAATCCTGAATGATCAGATCAGGACATCCTGAAAATGATCATGCTCACCAACTAGCCCTTTTTCATAATACTACTGAGCTCACAGTTAGGATCACTGTCTGCATGGCTAACTGAGTTAACTAGCTAATGACGGTTGCAGTTAGCAGCAGTTAGCACTTACTCTGGTGGCATGCTCCCACCTATTTGTTTTGAGTATGAAGCAACGTCTGTTGCAATTTTACAATGACATCCCAAATAATGTTTAAGGATGAACTATACAGTATTTATAAACCATTTATAGTGAACATCAACTGCAAATTTAAAGTAAACTACTGCTCAATAAATGGTTCACAAGGCATTTCATTGTTTGTTAACAGTGAAAAAAGTATGATCTAAAATTTAATTAACCTATTTCTTAGCGTTAATTTAAGGTGTTACCGCTTACATCTCTCATGTCTCGCTGGCATACTGCATATGAAATCCTGATGTAGGATTTTCCTCAGCTTAAAATATTGACAAAGGAAATTTTTAAAAAGGAGCAGGGTGAGCAAAATACGGACATTTTTTGGCATAGAAGCACCTGAACAGCTGCTACTGGTGGTTGAGAGCTGTGACCTGCAATTGGAAGAGTATGGAGGTGTGTAGAGGCACATCACATATCCAAGTGATTTTAGCAGTTCATTACTGGATTAGGAGAATTTCGATGAACGCTTGTGTCAAAGCTTACAGCAGTTGTGGACACCTGCAGGGTGAAAACTACTTGAAAGTCATTTGCAATGCATCATCTTGCCAACAGCTTGTTCAAAGGATCTTGAAAGCTCTTTTTTCTTTCTTTGGAAAGTTTCATTCTTCTTGTGTTTCTTGTTTTCTCGTGTTCTCTCTGTCTTAACTTCTCTCCTTCTCATTCATCACGTTTCGGGGGTGACAAGGATCCTATACGGGGGTACTGGAATAAATGGCCCCATGCCCTGCTATTGACAGGCTCTACTCAATTGAATTTAGTGCTTGGCTGCCCTTGTGTTTTTCTTCCTCAGTCTTGCAAACAAACTCATTTGTTCTAATTTCGTGATGTCTCCATTTGCATCTGCAAGCTCTTACATCGGCTCCACCCTCTTGTGGGGCTGCGCTTGAGTAGGGTGGCGTCCATTAATTAACTACTTAATTAGAACCAATTAATGTTATAATGCATGGCTTGATTAACTAAATTGCTATAGGCATCTCAAAACAATATCCAATATCTAACACGAAAAGGTTGGGAAATGGCAGGTCATTATTCCCTGCCTTGTTAAGTGAATATCGATGGATAACAATGTGGCTACATATAGAGAGTTTAAGTGGAAAGGAGGTAAATATTTTGTCAGTGCAAAGGCAGTAGATGGCAAGTGCTGTCTGTATTGTGTTAGCAGAAAATCAGACTAATCTGAGAACTGTCTTACCATCGTACACTCACATTAAGACAGAAGGATGAATGAAAGCCTTTTGCCTTCAGACTAAAAAGCTGTTAATAGCAAAAGGGCAGAAATAAAAAGCTCTGATCTGCATTTTGATCCTGTCTCAACTGGGGACACCAATCCATCTCTATTTTTCTATTTCTCCTCCATGTCAAGTTAAGAGGTGCCATTTTTCAGATGATAAACATAGGGAAGAATAGGCATCCTTTCAGTCTCAATGCACCCATCCCTTCCCGCAGTGTCCGGCAGTCCGCCTCAGAGGATGAGCGCAGATCTAAGATCAATTGATTCCATCGCCTCAATCTAGCACACTAGTGACTTGGCTCATACAAATATAGAGAAACATGTGCTCACACATCCTCAAGACTTTCCATCACAATCTCGCCCAGGACATTGCACTCAATAACGGCAAAACCAGAGCTGCAGAACAGAGTACAAACGAGCAAAAGAAAATCCCAGAATCGGTGAGCTCAGTGTGCTGTTGCGAATTTTCTGCCTTCCTGGATCACCGCGTTGGAGCGTTCAGCTGGGCTGCTGCAGAACATACGCGCTCACACACACAGACACGGAAGAACACACACAGAGCGCACATGCACAAAGCAGCTGTCAGTCATTCAGCTAAGCTTCCTCAGATCCTCAGGACATGCAGCCACTCAGTCAAACTTTTCGCCTCCCCTCTAAGATGCCTCAAAAATATCTTAGAACATATGAACTATTGATCAAATCAATCAAAGTGCTGTTCTAGAAACACAAACATCTCTTTTTTTTACTCCCAAGAGGAGGGATGGGGACAAGAATGATGACCGAGTCAGCAAGCCAATAAGAAGAGTGAACAACAAAATGAAAAAAGTTTTCTGCTTCAGTGTTTCCAAAAAGAACTCATATGGGAGAATTCATCAGTTCATGAGTTTATTCTTTAATAAAAAGGTTGGAATATTGGTGTATTTAGTGATTTTGTCACTGTTTTACCTCTTTTGGCTGCATAATTATCTGTTTGAGCCATTAATTGATGCACAGACAGTATATGACAGCAACACATCAGTTAAAATGTATTCAGAAGCTGCACATCATTAAGTATTATTTGCCAATGACAAGTCTCAAGCTTCAACAACAATCTCCAAAATCATAATCTGTTTTTATGACCTCTGCTTATCATGTTGTTTTATTTCATTAATTCAAAATCATTCTACTGTGTAATTGTGTAGTCACAGAGACTCGCTAATGTAATCATAAAAAACGCAATTTTTGATTAGCTCATGTGATCCCAAACCATCGTAATTTAAAGCTGAGTACCAAAAAATATGATGCCATTCCTGTGCAGTGAAGACGGGAAGTAGATCGTAGCTGTCAAAATCCTCCTCTAGCAGATCAACCATAAAACACATTTTAGAAAGTTACATCACAGTAGTAATAATTGGCCTTTTTAACACTTAGACAACTTGAAGTGCTTTTTTTTCAAGGTCACACAGCTGCTCGGGATTTCTGTGTAAAATGTAATCTATGCTGGAACAACAAAGCCAAGAGGATCCTTCACACTGAAAGCATCATAAGCTAACCATTTTTGCTCAAAACCATTTTGATGGTAAACTGACATATAGCATGAATGGTGTCCGTCTCAGAAACTGTGCCCCTCTGTTGCAGTGTTTCTGTGCGATGTCATTTTGGTAGCAGTGTAGTTTGAAACGCTTTGCAGCACTACATTACACACAGCACCAACTATCAGTGATTGTGGTGACACTTGTTCATATCTTTTTTTTTTAAATGCTGCTGTGTCTCAACTCTCAGTGAATTATGGCGCGCAGGTGGTTGAGTGGTTAGAGCGCAAGCCACATACGGAGCCGACCCCGGTTCGATTCCGGTTGGAGGTCATTTGCTGCATGTCACATCCCCCTCTCTCTCCCATATTTCCTATCTGTCTACTGCTCAATAAAAGGTGTCTATGCCAGAAAAAAATCTTTAAAAAAAAAACTCTCAGTGAATTAAAGAATTAGGTAACTGCTGTAGCTTTAAGTTTGCTCTGTCAGCCGACTCTGGTCAGAGCACCGCGGAGGACTGTTGGAGTTGGTGTCAGAACTGGAGCCAGGCAAGCGTGGGACAGAGCCAGACTCAAAAGCGTCTATGGACACCGTGACACAGGTGAAGAGGCTGAAGACGATGTGATGAAGGAGGCGAGGAAAATCAACTGTTTTAAATCAGCAAAATGGAACTTCACGGAGAAACATACAAGTCTTAAACTTCAATAAAGCTGTGAGAGAAACATAGTGCATGTCAACTAATCAAAACAGCTCCACATTGATCTGCTCCATGAACACCTCAACCACTGTCACTGAAAACAAACACATGCGCAGTGGATGGTCGGCTCCTCCGCCTTAGTTATGCTGATCTACAGAAGTTTAATGCAAAGGCTGCTTCATCAATAAATCATCAAGCAGCTCATTTCACCTTACTAGCCAGCAATCTCCACACGTTGCAGGCACTTCCTGCAAAGCTGAAACAATATGTGCCTGGGAGGGATTGTTGAAAATATATAGTCTCAATAGACGGCATACTAACTCAAGAATACATAAGCAGGCGCGTTTGTCACTGGCACCTGCAATCATGAATGCATGTATGCATGTTTCACAAATGCATGTGTGCTTTTATAAATGTGCGTGTGTGGGCATTCTGTCTGTGTGTTTTGGAGGCAGTGCTGCTCTAGCTTTACTCCCCTGCAGGCTGGAGCCACAGATATAGTCAATGCCACATACAGTACATTATAACTGTGAAGGGGCCGGATAACGATGCAGGCTCTGTCATGTTTCATGCATTCTGATAAGGCAGCGGACATGGGGAGAAAAGCTCCAGACAAGGTGAGCAGCCTACAGGGATGACAGGCTGTAACCACCAGTGAGTCGTGTTGGTACACAGCTTTCCTCTTAACATGTTCACTGGACCACAGTGCAACTGTTCGCTTGTAATGTGGCTACAAGGACAGTCGGTGACTCTATGTCTATGCTTTATCTTGAAGCAAGGCTGTATAGGAGCCCCTCGAAGCCAGAAAGAACAATTTTCTCACAAGGGACTTCCCATTGGCAGGTGTGCATCAGTAATTCCACTTGAACAGCCTTAATTTTAGGATAAATATAGGTTTGGCTAGAAGTCGTCATGGAAATACAGTGGATATTAGGGGGTGTAAATTATGGGAGAGCAACTCTGCACTGACAGATAGCATTACTCAGTGATGCAGACCACTGAACCATCAATTTGTCCATCTGTTCCTTGCTCCGTGGTATCTCCTTCATTCACACCCCTCCACTCTTTCTTTCAGCTAATCGCTCTCCTCTATCGCGTTTCTCATTTCTCTTTTGATTCGGCTCTCATCTCTCTCAATCATCCTGCCTCTCAGATTCCTGTACGACATTTCTATATCTCATTCGCTGAGGGTGATGGTAGAAATAATATGTAATATCACACTGCAGTGCACTTAACTGAAGAGAGGGTAGCTTATGAAGGAGAATTCTAAGGGGGTTTCTTTTTCCTTGTTCCTTGCTTCCTTCACACATTTTTCTCCCTTTCTGCCTGTTTGTCATCACGACCTGGCTGCAGACAATGCTGTTATTATTCACCAAGCGCAGTCTGTGTATCACTGACCGGTCCAATCCCCAAGACCCTGCATGTCTTGTCTGCTAGCTGGTTAAATGGCTGTTCTTTGTGTGCCGCCAGCTGAGCATGAGGTTTCAAGTATGCAACACACTCTCTTGAGTTCATGGAAGTTGCTGCGCACCCACTCTGCCCTGTCCAACCCCATTGTGCGGACTAAGATGACTCAGACTGAGCTGGGTTCAATAATTCATTTTGAATCAAAGCGAGACAAAACGAATAGCGGCACAAGACATTACTTTCCACCTCGAGAGAAACAGCTCAAATCCAAACCTGCAAGTCTTTGACACGAGGTGAGAGTTCAGCTAACAGTTAATAGAGTACAATGCTGTGAATACAAGCTGATATGTGTGTGATAAATGCAGTGAGTGCTATGATTCTTAATGTGTTACATAATCATGTCCAGAGTATTGTGAATAGTCCAATGACCTTTTATTGATAGAGAAACTACATCAATCAAAGTGAAATCGAGCAGCTACTTCATTTTTTCTTTTTTTTGTTATTTTATGATCTAGCAGTATATTGTGTATATAACGGCACAAATGTGACATTTGAAACCGTCTGTGCAATGCAACTCCAGTGGGCCTCCTGTACAGTGTTCTGCTCCCCTTTCATCTCCTTACCACCTACCTCTAAGCCCCGCAGCGGCCCAGCTTGGCGGTGCCAGCACTCTCGTTAATCACACAGTGTCAGGCCTTTAATAAGTCCTTGACGGGGGTTTCGCAGTGAACGACACTCTTTATCAAAGGTTTACACTGCTAGTGCGTCCTGGAGAATGATTGATCCCACCACGCTCAGGTCTGCCCTTCATGCTGACTGACGGAGCGTCACCCACAGTGCCGGCAGGAGACAGCTATGGCAGAGGTGTGCCAACATGTGTGTGATTCGTACTGTGTGAGGGCCAGAGTGTGTTTGGGTGGCAGCAGCACTGTGCTGGCACCATGCGGGTCACATGATGATGGATACTTCTCCACTTTCCATTTCTCTCCCTACCAACCAACCCCACATGATCCTGCCTCTCCCAATGCAAAACACTCCCGTTATGGATGCTGTGATAAAGTGATTTTTTAACCTTGCCTGCCTCTGGCTGGAAAGGAAGCAGCCAATCCACTTAACAAATGAAGTAATATCAGCAATCGTTTGGCCTTGTCGCTCTACTTATGAACATTATACTGTATGTGAAGTATTATCAGAGTTCTGCTGGCCTTGTCACGGAGGCGGCTGGAAATATGAATGAATTAGACGAATATAAAATCCATTAAATCGAAACCAGTCCTGACCTGCCCTTAAATCTGTCAAAAAAAGACAAGACAATAGATTTTTAAAGCAAATGTGTTTGCCAAACTATGTTCTGTCACTTTCCAGGGCATTACAATTAACCCTAAATTTACATTTTTTGGTGTCAATTCAAGATAAAACCTGATTTAGATGGATAGATCAATAACAATGGTGGATAATGAAATAGTGACATAGGGTCAAACATTTATGAAACAGAAAAAAAATTATGTTAAATTTGATGCACAGCCCACCAGGTTGTAGATTTGAAACTGCATTAATATGCAAACATTCAACTATATTTCCAAAATCACATCTCCATGTGTGTAAAATCCATGATGAACACTTCCTTTGGATACAGTAATGATTCTGCAATAAGAAAAACTTTTACTGCCTTCTTCAATTTGGCTAATTTTCTATACAGTATATGTTGAAAAGCCTTCAGTAGGGCTGCATAATGTCAACACCTTTGCCATTACCCTTTATGGAACTAGCTCTATCATTACTATCAGGAGAAATTGCCTTCCTACATGAAATTAAAAGTGCACTATTAAAATAATCAAAAGCCCTGTTGAGAGCCTGTCAAATGAGCCTCAAGAGGGCCATTGCGAATCATTCAGATATTGAGTGAACTGAATAATACAGGATTATGTTTTACTCACCACAGCACAAAGAAGAAAACACAAGTTCCATAAACAGACTAAAGGTCTCAGAGCACGAGGAGGTCAAAGCTGCAAACAATCAGAGAGTCTAATTGCTTCATATACAGATAGTTAATAGAATATGTAACTTGACTGATAAGAGACAAATCGGAAATGTAACTGGGAATTAAAGAAGGTTGAGAGGCATCAAGGATGGAAATTTGAAAGGCAAACATATAGATTGGCCATTAAGAATGGAGAAGGAGTGGACATCATAGATTTTTCACAGGATTCAAAGGTAAAGCAGAGCATTTCTTTGACTGCATACTCCCTGATTATCCATGTCTGATTAAAGAAGATCGTGCAGAGATACAACGAGAGTTTCGTATAATTTCAAGTGAAACTCTCGCCAAAAAGCAACCGAGGCTTTATTTGTGATTGAATATGAGTCAAACCTTCGTGTAAATGCATAATTACGAAGAAAGACGCACTTTTAAGATTTACCGTAGTTTCGTTTTCGGGCAAGCTAATTTTCAATGGGGTGCAGGGGCACTCTGATGCTAGCATCAAAATCGCTTTTTCTAAAACACTAAGAAGGCTCGACACAACATGAAACTTTGCTCGTAGTATCACCAGGGTCTCTACACATGAACACGAGCATTGAAAACATTGTTTCTGTACACAGAGTTTACAAAAAAGAAGGCTTTTGGACAACACACGTTAGCAGTTGCACCTCTGGCGCCGCCGTGATAGCAGACAAAAAGAGTCGATCCCCAAGTGCGACCTAACAGGTAGAAGGTCCACCATTACTCTCCTGCCTGTTAGGTCACACTTGGGGATCGACACTTTTTGTCTGCCATGACGGCGGCATGATCCAGCTCCAACGGTGAGTAGTTCAAAAACCCTCTTTTTGAACAACAGGGCTCTTTGATGCTAGCGTCAGAGTGCCCCTGCACCCCATTGAAAATTTGCATGCCTGAAAACGAAACTACAGTAAATCTTAAAAGTGCCTTTTTCATCGTAATTATGCTTTGACTCATATTCAATCACAAACTAAGCCCCTGTTGCTTTTTGGCGAGAGTTTCACTTTAATGTTGGCTTTTATAAAACATTAGAAACAGTTAGGGTTGCAACAGTGCATGTATTCCTCGCAGACCCATCAGGGTACGAATGTCAGAGTTAGGTGCCTGTATAGGTGACTCTCACCTGCAATACCATATGTCAGTGGGCATGAGAATAACCGTCCTGAACCACACTCCAATCTAGAAATGCATCTATCCTAGCTCTTTTCCAAATGCCACTAAACAACCATAGCAGGAAAAGAAAAGATAGACAATAGACACCTTCACTTCGGTTCCCTTGGTTTGAGAAGTGTCTCAAAAAGGGTGATTGCTAACAAGTGGATGAATGTGACAACAAAGGTTGTCTTGGCCATCGAAATTCATCACGCCAAACACGGAGGCTAATCTATTCACCTGTCTGTCTTTACAGGCGTTAGTTGCTAACTATTCCAACATATAGTTGGTGATGTTAGAAGGGTGACATTGTGTACAACATTAGCTTCTTACGAGCACATTTATACTTCAGAATTCATTAAAGACCTGTTAATTTGTGAAGATAACCTTGCTGAACAAAACTTGTAAGTATTATAAAACGTATGTTTGCCACAGAGCTTATTTTCTGCAAAAATCCAAAATCCACTTGAGAAAACCCAAGGGCTCTTTCTTGAGGGAACCAGGGCGATGCTAACTTCTAGGTTAGCCTACAAAAATTCATCATCACTATGGCAACAGTGTGTCAGTGGTTTTAGACTGTTGTGTGAATGTTGTGTGAGATGCATTACCACACACTAGTCCGAAAAATCTTCTCTGCTGTGTCTAAGCAGCCTTCAGACGTGTAGCAAACAGGGCCAAAGACAATACTGAGGGAATTGGCATTTTCATCATGCTTCCATTTTTTTTAATTAGTCCTTCATAAAAGTATGACCTTTGCCAGAGTGCACTACAGGCTGAACGAACTATCTCAGGTGGATCATGGATGATTTACATTACGAAACAGTAATTGCATAATTATGAGTAACATGGTTAATAACTCTCTTTTTTGAAGTTCTTACTTTTGGAATAATAGCTACCTGTTGGTTTGACTGACATTTACATTTGGAAAAAGACCAGTATTTGAAGTTAAGTGAAATGCCTTTTGGTGCAGCAAAAGAATGCACTAACCTTCAACACAGAATAACAAAATGAGCACACACACAAAAATACCAAGTCTCTGTCATTATCCCATGGCTCTGAAAAGAGAAATCACATACTGGTTGCCAATTGTACTTTTAGACTTGTTTGTAAATGGAAGTGTTGGGACTTGGCTACAGGAAGTTCTCGGAATTAAATCTAAAGAGAATAATTTGGTATTCCCTGGGATGACATCCAACCATTAGGACACTGACTGTGACTCTGCACTGTTTTTCTGACCTCCACCTTCTGTCTTAGTCACACATAGACTGAAACACAAAATGAAACCCTCTTCCACAAGGTGGTAGAGGCACCATCTGGTGGGATGGGCAGGGAGACTAATAGAGGAATAAAGAAGGAAAAACAGCACCTGTTCACAGAGGCTTCTCACATTGTTCTTTCGCACCTTCTAGCCAAGGTGCACCTCTGTAATCAGCTCTGTAACTAGAGTGGTAGTACTTTCCACCCCTGACCAATCATAGAAATACAATAGCTCCTGATAAAACTGCTACTCTGCCTTTGTTTAGCAATGTCTCAGCTGAGTTCTGTAGGAGGCAAGGTAGGCACATACCAGGTAATTCAAAGGAAGTGTAAAAGGAAATGGCCCTGGTGATTAAAGCCAGCTTCTGGAAGGTCAAATTATGACAATTCCCACTTCCTCATTGCTGACATGCTGATTACAGAGTGATTGGTGCTTCTAAAGCAAGGGTGTTTATCTGACCAAGGCTCTGAGGGATAAGGAACCCTCATACAATTATAGAACATGTATTAATTGTGTTAGTTCTCAGTTATACATTTTATAAAAGGCAGCCAGCAGAGGAGAAAAAAGTAGGATAAAAGCGATTCACTTTTACCAAGGTTTTTCTTTACATTTGGAGGTGAAACATTTTGGAATTACAAGGAGTGCAATAGTGTGTTATTTGCTGTTTTGATGCAGCAGTATTACATCCCACAGTTTCTCTAGTTCTCCTGTTTTGTATCCTGAAGCTTTTGGTTCCTTTGTTTGTATATTCAGATTTTGCATCCTCACAGTCAACTTTTCTGGCATTTTAAGAGCTTTTTTCTGCATAAACAGAAAAGACTCCAAGAAAGGAGCATATTGCAACTATATCTGCTGCATGACTTCAGCGTTACTACATCAAAGAACAACCAGACTTTTCCTCAGTACCCATTTCATATCTAAGGCGAGGCAGGGAAACATCCTTTTGACAATCTCTAAGAATATCTTAAATTCTGCCCTGAGGAATGCAGGCTACACAAAGAAAATTATGTGTGAGGTCATCCATTACCCGCCATTCAAAATATTACTTAACATCCTGTATCCTGCAACAGTTGGTCAAAATGGATGTGCCAAAGGTTTCAGCCAGACAGTGGCTCTGTTGTCTGCCGTTACTGTACATGTGATTAATAGCCCTGCATTTAAGCCTCAAGGCAAATTCCAGCTTGAATTCTAACTCATTATTCTCTGCTCGTCACGCTCTCGCTACCTCTCTCTTACACAGACATACACACTCCACTCTCTCATACTGTTGTTTCTCCAATACGTTGTCATATTTGAGTTGCTGATACAATACTTCCAGTGGATTAGTTTTGCCAGCATTGTTCATATTCCTCTGAATATCATTTGCTTTTCACATGCATAGAAATTGGCCTTTCTGCAGTACATACAGTATATACATGTGTCTGAACTCTTGCTGTCTAGCCTTGGTGCTGAGATTTAACAAGCATATGCTTAATTGTTGCTTTATTTATCATGGACGGTTGTGGTATAGCAGAGTGGGTCATACAGTTATTGGTAGGTCGCTGGTTAAAATCCCTGGTTTCCCCTGCAGCATGTCAAAGTATCCTTGAGCAAGATACTGAACACCCAATTCCTCCTGATGAGCAACTGACACCTCACATGGGTGAATGTGAGAAGTGTTGTTAAGCATTTTGAGCGTTCATTAGACCAGAGAAGCACTACAGAAACGTAAGTCCATTTACCATTTATATTTAAATTGTGTTTTCAGGATAGGGTATGCAGACATGCACCAATAAAAAAAAATATTAGACGGTGACAGATAATGGATTTTTTTAGAATGTAACACTATCAAAATTGCACAATCTTTGGTCTTACCTTTATTAGAACTGTCGAACTTAACATTAGGGCCCTCTTTCTCCCTCACCCACTCTCTCGGTGAAAAGTTAGTGAAACTCAATCTTTGTAATGTTAGTAAAATAGAGTTACTTTAGAGATCTTACAAAATACCACTCTTACAAACTGTTAATAAGGAAGATCCTCAAGTGTGCAATTTCATTTCATGAATGGATGGATAGGTACGTGGCTGGATTATTTGGAAGAGAGAGCACAACCTCGGTAAGTACAGTATCAAGTAACGTATAATTTAAAGAATAGCTTCTTTTCCTGACTACCTTCAGTGCCCTGTCAGTATCAGGGACAAGGGGATGGTGCTGCATTATATAGTCGAGACTAGATAAACTGAAACAGGTCAGATGAGAGAGGTCTGGCTATGCCAGACAAAATATGACCTGAATGTTAAATTTTTAAGACTGCAATAAAGTCAGCTGTTCCAATATTTAATGTTCAGACAGGACCGCAAAGATGTAATGTCAGCCCATATTTTCTAACCCTATGGCCAGATGAATGCGTAGGTATTTCATGGACTTTATGAAGAAAATACCTCTCATGTAACGCAAGTCTCTCCGTCTACAATGAAAAGTGCGTATGGCTGCTGCATATCTTACGTTAATGTACAGCAGCTACCTGTCTGTGTCAATTTGTTTACTTTAGATTAAGAGGAACATTAAGAAGATTTAGATATTTTCAGCAGAAGTGGCCCTCAAATGATGATCATCTGAGATCAGAGTATCCTCCGTACTCGATTAATTGGTTGACCTGTAGTTTTTACCAAGTTGAGAATATTGAAAGCTAAGCAATGCCAAGTCGTTATGTATATTCCTCTAGACCAGACCGAAAGGCAAGTCAATCCGGACCCAGCCCATACCTCATATAAAGGCTACATTACATTTTTACTATTGATCAATAAATGGTTTCATTGTCTACACAGTGTTGATGGAGATCATTTACTGCAATCTTCTCATCTGATGAAAGTGGTTTCCCAGGCTTTGACATTGTTGTCATGGTGATGTTAACTGCAGGAGAGAGTGAGAGAGTGTTGTGTGTTGTTGCTGCCGCACACATGCATTAACATTATGCTTTATTACAGACATAGAGCATATTTCAGTTTCCCTAGTACACAATTTCTACAACTAATATAAATGTAAGAATGCCTGAAAGCACCATATGTGGGGGTATTTTCCATTTGCTGAGTACATCCTGTAAGGTTTCTCCCACACTGGGAGGTAAACTTTGTTACCAAATTACCATATCATAAAAATCTATGCCAAGAGTTTTGGGGTGTCATTTGGTGGGGTCCACAGATGTATGTATGCTTCTCTCCTCCAACTACATTCCTATGTACAGCAAATGATGAGTGCATCTCATAAACTCAGAAAGCAATACACAATTCAATTATTTTTCTTATTTTCCTTTATGAAAATACAAAAGGAGTGACATACATTTGTTTTTCCTTTCTTGCTTGATCATGAATGCATAAATCATAGATGTTATTCATTCATTTCCACAAAGGCAGATTTTAAAAAATGTAGGTTAATTAATTGTTATTAGGTAAACTGTACCATATTCTTGTAAACAGGTCAAGTACCCTGGCTATCACTGATAATTCCCAAGTTGTTTTCAGCACTTTTGTAATGATAAAATACTTTAGATCTGCCAGTTAATCATTAATTAAATGCTAGTGTGTTATCACCAATTGTTCTGGACCACTGACCTGGATTCTAAAAATCAGATGCAGCCCTTTGTGTAATAAGTTCGAGAACCCCTTGGAAGGCAATAAAATGTAGATGTCAGGGCTTGACGCTAAGCTTTTTTCCAAGTAGCACTGTGCTACCATGCTGAAAAATTTAGTAGCACACAACATTTTTTAGTAGCACAATGAAAATTCAGCAATTTTGGTAAAAACGTCATTTTCAAACAAATAAAGTACTTATTTAGCCTAATCCTAACCCTGTAGACTAATTTTAATGTTATAACTGGCTCTTTTAAACTGGAAGAATGTCCCTGCTCCAGCTGTCAACATAGTCTGGTCTCCTGACCCGCTTGGAACTAAGCCACCTCTCTACGGCTGGACTTGGGTCATAGCTCTCCAGTGGAGGCCCCTCGAGGCTGATGCGCATCAGGTCCTCTGTTGTGGACAAGGCCAGGGTTTACGTAATAACAAGTATTAAAATTTAAAAATTGAAATTACAACATATTTAATATTTTGAGATGTATCATTTCTCTCACTCCTATAATTATGTTATCATTTTTCAGGTGATTGATTTTCTGAAAGCACTGTACAAACAGTACCATTAATTATCCCAAAGTGGAGGGATCAGTATATCTGGATCATTTTTTAAAGGCACCTATAATAACCACACCCTGACATGTAAATGTGACATCTGTCTTGATTCATTTAATTTAACTTAAAATATGGAAAACTGACTGCATACTATATGAATCAGAAACAGAAATGCTTTACAGCAGTTCCCATTCAAAGTCAAGAATATGAATAATAATAATAATAATAATAATAATAATAATAATAATAAACTATATACAGTATATGCTTGTCTTGCGAGTCTAATTTATTTTGAAAAAACATCAAGGAAGAAGACGTGACCACTGACACTGCACGTTTTTCTTTTTCGCCTTTTTCACGTGTTGTGCCCAGAAGGATGCCAGAGAATTCACAGAGAAGCTGGAGAAGTTTGTGACATTTTCATCCCAGATTTTTGTGAGGAGGGAATTAAACGCCTGTCCCAAATAAACGCCTGGTCTGTTAAGTGATTGAAACAAATAAACGCCCGGCTATTATTGGGTATTTTGCGGTAGTTCCCGCATCATCAGTAGGAGCTGAACAATAAAATCTAACACAGCAAGAGAGGCGGGACTTAAGGCAGAACAGCCAATCATCAGCCGGTCAGTCCCAAAGCCGGTGTCATGTTTGTTTGAAGCAGCAACAGGAGAGGGAGGGGGAGAGGAGGCAGCTGCAGCGAGCGCAGACACAGAGCGGCCAGAGAAACTGAGCGACTGTAGCGAGGCGTATGTGCAAAACTGCGGATAAACTGCAGAAAAAATGTGGGTGTTTACTGCTCAGTGCTCACGTAAACAGCAAAACGGTGCATGTACTACAGTTTTGTCGGAGTCGCACTGATGCGACTGAATGTAATTTTCTATTCGCACTGGAAATAATCAACTCGCAAATGCGAGCAAAACAGTCGCACTGTCGAGCCCTGGATGTAAACAACCAGAAGTCATTATTCAAGGTTACATCTTGTGTTAACTTGGAGTCAAAAACTATTGTTAAACAAACTTAAAGGACAGCCAGTTACTGAGGTCCAATTTACCTCCTCCATTGCAGTTGAAGTATTCTCAATGACTTACTTTAATTTTATCCCCAAACCTTTTCTGGACAATGATGATTGCTGGCTCCTTGCTCATTTTCACAGCAAGATGTCACTCACTGATCACATCTTTCCCTCTGCTGAACATCCTCAACATTCTGTATGATGGCAAATATACTGCTAGAACATTGTGACATCTTTTTTACCACCTTTAAAACCGGGATTTGTCAAAGCATCAGCCCAAGTACATGTCCCCCATACCAAATCAAGATCCCTTTATTGACAGCATCCATGACAGTCGACAGTAATAGCTGATTCAAGGCCTTAGGCGCTTGTCAAGTGATAAACATCAATAGTCATCCATCATGCAATTTCAATGAAATAATGGATGAAAATGACAGTTGCTCTTTAACGATCAAACAAGCCTTCAGCCACAGCAGCGTTTCCTTTCCACACTGTTAATCTAAGTTTTGACCTAGCCATCAGTTAGCTCATTTATGTATCAGCTGTTAATGGATGTTCCTGAGATCCTAACATCTCAAGCGCCAACCGTTCCCGGGAGCCGTGGGCTGTCACACTTCCACATGTCAAAACCCTTGATGTATGAACCACTTTCTCTCTGCTTTAATGCATTTAAATGGAGCTGTGAGTCCAGCAGGACCGGCCCAATTTCAGAACCAGCGGTAAAGGCTCAATCTCATCTACTGCCCTGGTGGACGAAGCGTGTACATAGGAAATGAAATTGAAAATCCATCAGGCTCAGCCATATGTACACACACACACACACACACACACACACACACACCAGGGTTTTCCATTCACAAACTGTCTGTGTTATGCTCACACCCAGTCACACTCGCGGAGGGTCATATCTCACATTTTAAAGCGTTATAATAATAACGAATATGTGATGAGCTGCTGCCTGATGTAGAAAGCTAATCCAAGCAAAAAAATAGATTTACTAGAGTAATTGAACTACAGTCAAATAACCATGACAGTGAAAGAGCTCCATACTGTGCTCAGGTATTCTAATCTTGAATTTAATTAAAATCCTTTCTTTCCTCCTCATACCATGCGTGCTTTAACTCAGACTCACCCTCACTCACTTCACTTGCACGGTATCCATCATCTATTTTTGCTGTTGATAGTAGCGCCTAATATGAAAATGACAGCTGAACATATGGACATTAAAATGCAAATTGAATAGTACATTCAGTTATAACCCATTATATATTTAAGGAAAGGTGCTCAGACCACTGCTGAAACATGAATAGTGTCTGCTATACAAGTTTGCTATAAATTGATCAACGTAAAAGTTGCAAAGTTCGGGTTAGAATAGACAAGGATAAGGTCTGCCTGTAAAGATGGACTTAGTCTCTGTGTTCAGCATTAGTGATAGACCAATACATCGGCCGGCCGATATTATCGGCCGATTTTTGCGTTTTTTACGTGTATCGGCATTGGCCGATGCGGGCTGCTGCATTCGCCGATCCGGCATTATTTACAGACAGGCGTCCACAGGCAGCTCCATGTTGCTGGAGATGCTGCAAGAAATGGCAGAGCAGAAAACCAATCCAGTGTGGCAGCATTTCACAGAGCACTGTTCTACCTCACCCGTTTTTAATATTTGTTAAATATTGTTTACTTGTTCTTGTTCTACCTCACCTGTTTTTGAATATTTGTTAAATATTGTTTACTTCTTCTTGTTCTACCTCACCTTTTTTCATTTCAATAAATGTTCCTTTTTTAAAATTGAGACTCGTAACATTTGTTATCATCGTGTAATTTTTATGATGTAAATTGAGGGAGCAAAAGTAGTATCTGCTCCAAATATTGGCTCAAGAAAATCAGCAGTCCGTATCGGTCATCGGCTAAGGCTGATGAAAAAAAAAATCGGTATCGGCATCGGCCCTAAAAAAATCCATATCGGTCGATACACACATATATATATATATATATACATATACATATATATAGAGAGAGAGAGATAGAGAGAGAGATAGAGAGAGAGAGAGATAGATAGTAGGGGTGGTGAAAAAAGTCTATTATTGATTAATCGCGATTATAATATTGCCGATTATGAGTCGATTATTACATTTCCAAAGATCGATTATTTACATTTTTTAAATTGTAACGCAAACCAGAGACCTCATTTTACTGGCTGTCATACTGAATTTAACTGCAAGGCGGAGCTGTTACCTGTCTGTCATAACAGGACAGCGTGTAACTGAGCTGGCGAGGAAGTGTGCTTACCGCGCCGAGGTGAGCGACGTGCGGGCGAGAGGCGATAAAATGGCGCAAGAATTAGCAACAACCGGCAACCAGCTAATCCACCCAGCTCCATCTGGCCTTAAAGCGAGTGTGTGGATGCATTTTGGTTTTTATGGTCTACATGGTCCACAGTCTGGAGCCAAGATATGTCATTCCATCCCGGAGCTTTTTCACTCTTAAATCGATTCCAGATCTTTACAAGGAGACAAAGGTTTCCGTGAAAGAGTCCCTCAACTCACAGGGTAGCAGTAACGTGCGATGCCTGGACATCCAGAGCTACAGTCTGATACATGACCGTTACAGCTCATTATATTAGCAGTGAATGGAAGCTAATCTCTTACGTACTTCAGACGAGAGCTATGGATGATAGCCACACAGGCGCAAATGTGTGTAAATTTCTTAAAACAATGGCAGAGGAGTGGGGAATAGGGAAACACGACCTGGTTCTCGTCACCGATAATGCTTCGAACATGACCCTGGCCGCTGAGCTTGGCAACTTTCTGCATGTCCGGTTTTACGCTCACACCCTCAACATCGCTTGCCAACGAGCTCTGAAACTGCCCTCTGTAGCCCGACTCTTGGGTAGAGTCAGACGGATCACTGCCTTCTTTCATCGCAGCACCACAGCCAGTCAGGTGTTGGAACAAAAGCAGGCCCTACTCAGTAAGTCAAAGGCTTGAAATTAATAAATAATATAATAATAACATATTAAAATGTTTGCCTTTGTAATCGAAGTAAATTTATTTAAACTGTAGCATAGTAGCATACAAATCAAGCTTTTTATTAACTTCTAGGCTAATTCATCAATAGGCTACTAAAAATTCCATGCAAGTTACTTGTAATGCGCTATTTTTATTTTTTATTTTACCAGAACTGCCTAAACATAAACTGAAAACAGATGCTCCTACAGAGGTTCCTTGAACAACAGCCAGCTGTCTGCGCTGCGCTCCTCTCTCCTCAAGTAAGTTTATGGGATTTAAAACTTTATTAGATTTAGTATTAATGTCATTAGTGGTTGATAAATGTAATTGTTAGTTAGTCTAATTTGGTGATACTCAAGCAAATGGCAATTTCTGATCTACATCATTGTGTGAACAACATGAAAGGATGAACCTTAAAGCATACAGTGTTGATTCCTTTATGTTAACTATTCTAATTCCTATTCTCAATTCCCATCATCCTTACAGGTGAGGAAAGGTGCACATGACATCTGCACACTGAGTGAGGCAGATGTGTCCGGCGCTGAACACCTGGTGACAGCCCTCAAGCCCACGAAGTTGGCAACCACCACAATGTCTGAGGAGAGCATTCCTACTCTCTCTGTCATTGCCCCATTACATGCACAGCTCCTGGCCAACTTCACCACTGCATCAGAGGATGACCCGTGAAGTCAAGCATGCTATCCGACAGATTTAATTAATAGATATACATCTACAAAAGAGAGACACATACTCCATGCTGCATCTGCTGCGACCCTCGTTTCAAGGCTCTACCATTTCTTTCAGAGGATGAAAAAATGGAGACCTACAGCAGAATGCCTGCAGAGGCTGCATCCCTTGAGGTGGTCTCTCCTTTGATATAAATAATTCTACTACTTTAGAGAATGATCAGTTGTGTGATCGATAGAATGCTCTGTATTATAAAAATACTGCCAATCAAAAAAATTAATTGAGCAAGTTTTGTTTGAATGTAAAATATAGACTTGGAATGTGAAATTAATTATCAATTATGATGCTGCTTTTGTATTTGTTCAATAATTTTGAAATGTGAATGTTTTAACCCGTCTTATTTTACTACTGTTTCCCTGTGGCAGGTGGTGAAGCAAGAGGCTCACATGCCTGAGGAGGAAGGTGATAACATGGCCGAGACGCACGATGAAAGTGAGAATGGCGTTGTTGAGGAGTTTCGGGTCCAAGGCCCAGAGCTGGACGAGGCCGGCTCCTCCACCCCCTCCACCTTGAGACCATCTTCACTGACTGTACTACTGGGCCAAACTTTTAATGCTGTCACCACAGTGGAGCCCAAGTCAGCACAAACCAGGGGTGAGGAAGAGGTTCGCAAGTATCTGGAGGCCCCTTCACTTCCTCTCACTGATAACCCCCTTGAGTGGTGGAGCTCCAACGATCTTGTGTACCCTCGCCTAGTCAAACTTGCCAAACGACACGAGCGTTGCTGCAGAAAGAGTGTTCTCCACTACGGGGGACATTGTGTCAGCACAACGGAGTATGCTCACTCCACAACATGTGGACGAGCTGGTCTTCCTCCATAAGAATCTGGTTGTTCCAGAGCAATGAATGTTGTTCAGTATCATTTGATCACTCACAAGTTACACAGTGTGTTCTGTTTTATTACTGTGTACAGTTTAGCTAAGCTGAGGCTACACTAAAATGTGTGTAAAGGAAATTAACTTTCCATTCAATTTTGCCATTTAAGTTACCATGATGGTGCAAAAATCTGGTTGTTCTAGACTACTGATTTAGTACTTCATTACTAAGAACACAGTGTGTTGTGTTCTGTTTTGTTTGCTACTACAGTATATAAGCTACAGAACGTTGGTTCTATTTCGTACTTCATTTTGCCATTTAAGTTACCATGATGGTGCAAAAATCTGGTTGTTCTAGACCACCGATTCAGTACTTCATTACTCAGAACACAGTGTGTTGTGTTCTGTTTTGTTTGCTACTATAGTATATAAGCTACAGAACAATGGTTCTATTTCCTAATTCATTTTGCCATTTAAGTTGCCATGAAGATGCAAGGTAATACACAGCTGTCCTGTGACCACAGAATGTTCCAAAGCATCTGCAACTTTGTTAGTAGTAAGTAAAAAATAATAATTTGGATATTAGTTACACTATACAATATTGAAGGTCCTGTGAGGTGTTACTCAAAAGAGAAGGAAAAATTCAGCAGCTGACTGATGTTAAATGGAAGATCAATAATCGTTAATAATTGAAAATCGAATCGATAATCGTTAATAATCGAAAATCGATTTGTAATCGAATCGTGACTTCAATAATCGGAATCGAATCGAATCAGGAAATCGGGCCAATTAACCACCCCTAATAGACAGACAGACAGACAGATAGACAGATAGATAGATAGATAGATAGATAGATAGATAGATAGATAGATAGATAGATAGATAGATAGATAGATAGATAGAAGGAGTGTCATGATTCTCCAAATCCTCGAATCGATTCAATTTTCGATTCTAAGGTCACGGTTCAATTTGATTCTCGATTTTTACATCTATTTTTTTTAAAGCACAGGCTGCTATGCCATGTTTAGACTAGACTTTTATGCAATATATAATATCTGACCTTTGTTCGCAATGCACCACACTACATTGTCAAATTTGTATTTATTAACAACATAATGTAACAATAAAATATCTTCAGTCAATTAGAAACAAACAGAATAACCTGCCATCTAGTTTCTGCAGAGCTTGCAAACCGTGGCTTTTTTGTCAACATAACTCACTGGAAATCCAAAATACTTCCACACCTGCGACTTCAGTGAAAGAGGAGGGGGTTCAAGTTCTGTCGATGGGTCGCCATTGTTGTAAGAGTGTCGGAGCCCCTTTCAGGAATAGGGCGGTGCATGAGGTGTGTGTGCGTAAGGTGCGTAAGGTGTGAGTGGGCGAGCGAGAGTGAGGGAGCGTGCGTAAGTGCGGACAGTGAATGAATGGGAGAGGAAGGAAAAGCAAAAGCAGTAGCAGGAGTAGCGACAGCAGTAAAGTGTACAATACAGTCTGCAGTTTGGCTGTGAATAAAGGCGAGGGCTCCTCCAGATACAGCAAAGCTCCCTGGTATTATTTCCCGACCAGCTTAACACATGAAAGGTGGTTCACCAACAGTAAACAGAAACTTCGGCCCTGGAGGAAATCATCTCCCCTGTGCTTCCCGACCACGGTCCGAGAGCCGAACAGGAATGGTGTAACACCATGCTATCGTTTGGCTGGCTGTAGCTAATAGCTGCTGGCTTAGCTAGTGGCTAAGTTAGAGGAGGTTGACTCGCAGCACTTCAACACTTACCATGTGTGTTTTTTTCCACTTGGCAAGCCGACCGGACGTGACATGGGGGTGTGGCAGCATCGACGATCCCATTTTTTGATTCGAAGTTCGAGATTTTGACTTAATTTCAGTCCATTTCGATTTTGACGCCCTTAATAGATATAGATAGATAGATATAGATAGATATAGATATAGTTAAGAAGATCACTGAAAAACATCTCTTTGAACATTGGGTGTAGTATTGATGTGTGCAGCTTTTTGGCTCAGAATCTAGCGATGTGAGTCTAGTATTGTACTTTAACACAAATACTATCTTTATTGTGGGAGTCATTCTGTGATTGCTAGGGCTGCTCAATTATGGCAAAAATCATAATCACGATTATTTTGATTGATACTGTAATCACGATTATTAAAGACGATTATTCATTGACTTGTGAACAAGCACTTATTGAACTTTGAACTCTGGTATTTCTTTTAACACGATGACTTTGAACAGAAAAACAAGAAAAATGCAAATAAATATGAGAAAAATATATAAATAAAATGAATTAAATAATATGTAAAAATAAAAAATAAGTACAAACACTATCCCGGTGCGGCTCGACTTTAGGTCCGTTGTGGTGGCAAAATATAATGCTGTTGACACTTCTCTTGACACTTTTCCGCGACATTCGTCCTAAAGGGCAGGCAGCGCAATACTGCATGGTGACGTGATGGTAACACATAGTGTGTCGAGGAGCTTTTCATTTTTGAGTTTCTTGTTCCTTCACTGCTTGGTCATGTATCACTCTGTGTGTGGACTTTAAATGATTAAATAAATTGGTCGTGTTCCCTTGAGGTGCAGACACGGTCGCGTGACATATCTTGCACAATATCTTTGTTTGTTCCGAGTCAGAGTCCTCGAAACCGAAGTGTTTCCACACCACAGAATTCGCTTTACCTTTCTTCCCGACCAAGGCTGCATTTATGCCATCTTCTACCATCTTTTTCTACACGTTTTTTCAAAACACGCTCTGGCAATAAGCTGAAAGCCACAATTTTAGGGCGGATTGCGGGGCGGAGCGGAGTGCACAGGTGGAGATGAAAGGGTTCGCTGCATTTACCACACAAGACACGGCGTGCAGCAGAATGATCGTTTTATTACGATTGCCTTGTTTTCATGATCGAGGGAAGCCGAAATTGAAATTCAATTAATCGCCCAGCCCTAGTGATTGCCATCCCTTAAACCTATACACTGTAACAGCAACCATTAACTTCAGGCATAAAGGTTGAATCAAGACCCAAAAACAGACTTTTAATGTTTGAAGACTCTCTAAATTAAATATTTCACCCTCTGTCTTCAGCTGATAGCCAACAACAGACAACACAGCTGTACACAAACTCCCCAGACACTGGTTTACTGAGTGCGTGTGTGTGTGTGTGTGTGTGTGTGTGTGTGTGCGTGTGTGTGTGTGTGCGCGCGAGAACATCCGCTTTGATTGAAAGAGCACAAACATTTGAGAACCAGCCCCCGTCCTGCCAACACCTGCCTTCCTGAGTGAAGTAGGAGACACATCCACAATGGATGTGGAGGGTGAAAGGGAGACATCAGAGCCAATGACATGTTGGTTTGGCTTACTGTCGCTGAGAAAATGTCAGCACAGCACACTGCAGGTTCCCAGTTAGGCAAATGTCTTCTGGCAGGGAGAATCTGTGAATGGTTGAACGGTTGGTTGACCCTGCATCTGTAAGCCCTGCCTGGGAATGCAATTTCTGATGTAGAGCACCGTTTAGAGGCCAAGGCTAGGGCTGACTCAATGCAGGGTTTCAAATTAAAATGTCGATTACAAAATAGTCAACATGCTTGAGCTCCAGAGGAAAGCATTTGCTTTACTTTTTGGGAATGCTTAGGGCATTGCTCCAAAGCATACAGTCCCAGAGAGTCGTGTTTGAAGTCATGTTTGTTAGACTATCGACAACATCTCACATGGTCTAACTGAACAAAATGAACTGCAACAATAAGATGCTTCAAACATTCTGCTCAATTTTATCTATTCTATCTTTTATTTGTGAACTACAATTTAAGAATGATTAAATTACAAAAATATGAACATATCTATTTATATTCTTTTATTATTCATACACAGAAATTTAAAGCTAAGCTTTTTCAAATGGATTCTGACACATCTTTTACTATGTACATCAACCTTAGTAACATGCTTTTTGACAATGACTTTCATTGTAACTCCACTCAAAAATCCTGAAGCCAGCCGAGAGTCAAGAACTGTGTTAGAGAAAGCCTCGCTGCAAAGGTAAGTACTAAAACCACTAACTCCTGATGATGAGACTATTTTTTTGATTTAGAAGTTGGGAGACGTGTTTCCAGAATCTAGATCAACAGTAACTGCAGTCCAGGGGTCCATTTCACAAAGCAGGTTCAACAAACTCTGAGTCTAACCCTGAACTCTGAGTTGATCTACTCTGAGATAGGAAACTCTGAGTTTTCGGTTCCAGAAAAGCAGATTTGAGTTAGTTTGATCAACTCGGAGTAGTTTCACCTGGAGTTAAGCGCGTGCACCACAAGTATAAAAAGACAGCATCAATGGAGCCCCGATTCGACGAGTCACCATGGCAACGGGGAAGAGGAGGGCTACGTTTTTCACCCCACTGGAATTAGGAATATTAATGCGCTCATACGGTGAGTTTGAGCACGTTTTTAGAAGGAATTGTAACACCGCTGCAGCAGCAAAAGAGAGGGAGACGGCGTGGGAACATTGGTGCTCGGGTCAATGCTTAAGTTTAAATATAGTCCTTTGCAATCACAATAATATTACAGGGGAAAACTTGAGTGGTAGCCTATTAATTTATTTAATTTAGGTGCAATCCCACGGGGGAGAAGCGCACTTGGCTGCAGCTTAAGATGAAACATAAAAACATTGTTCAAACAGGTAAGACCTCGGCATAATCTCATGAGGGTACCTCATTTTGATCATGTTTTACAAGTAAATATAAAGTGGCTGTTTGACTGTACAGTTGTTTTATCCCCAACATAATGCTGTTTTCACACACATAAATGTCTTCTCATCTATATCATGTTCTGTAAAATAATTAAGCCTATTTAAACTAACACAGACTTCTACTCAGCCAACAGAAAGAAAGCAGATGCCCGTAAAACGGGTGGTGGCCCTGCACCGCCACATCTAACGGAGGCAGAGGAGCTGAAAATGATAAAGATGGTAGTAGCCGTTTCAGGGCGAGGCACACTTTTCTGACTGCTCTGCATACAGTTGCCTTACTCAAGTGCTCTGCATCTCCGACTTTGTATGAAAAACTCCCATTTGCAAAAAAATGCAGCGCAACACACAATATCTGCTGGGACTTGAGACTATGACTTCGGTTGGTAACGTTGGAAATGTAAGGACGGATCAGGTTGTGTATGTAAATGATGGACTGTGACGTGAAACGGTACCGCTCAAAAAGATAATTGTCTGGAAGTGCAAGAACATCTATGCGCGGTCTGATAATCATCTCCCGATGAATATTCAATTCTCTGCGCATAATGCTGCACTTTCATCCACGGGATAATTATCAAAAGAACATGCCATGGTAGTGAAGATAGTAGCCACCTAATATAATTTCTAATGTAGGCCTACTGACTGATTTTTGCAATGATTTTCTCAAAAAACAGACGGCAGAACTATACTACGCCAAAACTCGCCTGCTGACTGAATGAATGAGGAAATCAAATACCATGTGTGGCTGAAAGAGGGCGGAAACAGAGAGAAACTCGAGGTTTGTTGAGAAAAACCTGGTCCCGACCAGGTTAGGTTCATAGAGTATGTTACCATGGTAACTGACCGAGAGCTTAAGTTACCTCTCTCTGTGAAACGGGCTAGAGTTACCCCTCTTTCTCTGGTTTGAGTTACCTCCCTCTGTGAAACAGAAAACTCAGAGTTTCCCTCATTTCAGGGTTAACAAACTCAGAGTTTTCACTAAACCTGCTTTGTGAAACGGACCCCTGGACAACAACTCTTGCGAAGGGTGGTTATAAATTCTGTACATGTCTACGCAGAATGTTTCAAAGCAGTTATGAGTGTACTCGCATGAAAGGGGCAAGGTCCACTTGAGACATGAGGCTTTTTCCTGCTGCAGACGATTCGGCATGTTGTAGGAGGAGAGGCTACGATGCAATTAATAATATTCAGGATAATTACATCAAGGGTAAAGCTTACTGTGAACTCATAGCTGTCATGTTCATTTGTATACATGTTTAATGACACGTGGTTACTCCTGCTGTTAAGCACCGATGATTTATTTCTGCCCTCACAAGGCAAACAAGAGCTTTCCCAAACAAATATGCATGTTTAGGTTTAAGTTATAGAAATTTAACATTATTGCCAAGGAAAATATACTGATCGTTGTGATTTTTCCTATTTCTCCTGGGCCAATGTGGTGCTGTAAGTAAAAGCAACACAGTGGATAGCAGACTGGAGGTAAACAGTGAGCCTGCATGCCATTGATACAACAGTGTCTGACCTTATTGAATCTATCAGGAGACCTCCTGTCCACAAAGTTACCTCAAATTCCTCAGGGTTGGACTATAATGAGGTAGACTGCAACAATCTATCCAAGTAGCCACTGCTTTCACAGCCCACATTGTATTGTGTAGCGTGTATATGCTTACAGATAGCAATGACCAGAGTTTAGGTTCGGAGGAGCAGTTTATAACTAGACCCATGAATAACAGATCACTGAGCAGAGGTCAGGTTTGAACTGCTAGTTTGCTTATACACCAATTAGCCACAACATTAAAACCACTGACTGAAGCAGCAATGTGAATAACATTGATCGACTCGTTACAATCCGATGTTCTGCTTGGGTCCACCTATCCTCTATCTATATGGCAATGGCACTCAACAAAAGCAGTGGAACTCCCAGCAAGACGACGTGCCCTGTCACATCACAAAAACTGCTCAGGAATGGCTTGAGGAACACAACAAAGAGCCCAAGCCATTGACCAGGCCTCCAGTTCCCCAGATCCCAGTCAGAGTCGTGCCTCGACCGAAAGCATTCACTCCAAAGCAGTCACCACACGAAACCCCATGACCATCTTATGACCATGCCTTGACACACACAAATGTGGCACCAAGTCACAAACACAGGAATATGTGCGCTTCAATCCCATAACCGTTCAAAATAAAAGCAACCTCTGATAAAAAAAATAAATAAAATGTTTTTCCCTCCCTTTATCACCCTTAGGTTTGGTTCGAGTTCAAGTGAAAATGTTCAACCTATGTTCCTATAAAAAAGCCGCACTATGTAGTTTTGGAGAAGAAACTTAATTCAGAAATATTCTATATTTACAATATTAATGGGGTAATAACACAAACTCTATAGCTTTTTTTAAAATGACCTCTTTTTTCCCATGACTGAATAAACACATTGTTCTCAGGGGAAAATAAGGTCCCCAGAACAGTGTTTGAAGCTAGAAAGGTGGCAGGGTCCGCCACATACAAACAAAGTTAAACAGTATGATACTGTGTTGTCCTCTAAGTTCGATTTGTTTATTCAGTTAATTTAGACATAAAAACAATTTATTGTTTATTTAGTTTATTGTCTTTTAGCTTTCTCTCCTCAATTCAGTTTCTTAGTTGTGATTTCATCTTATTAGACCTATTTTAAGAATATAGTTGTGGCCCTCATTAATTATTTTTAACCAGGGCCATTTTTCAGAGTTCGCAGAAACACTACTCTTGGCATTACAATTTGACAAAAACAAATGGAAAATAACACACATTAAACAGAGGATAAAGACGCAAAACTCAAATCCCTCAGCAAACTTCTGTAAGCTGCCCTTTTTAGTCCTACCGCAATTCTGGTGTCAGACTAGGTGTCCTCATCCTTGAAGTGTAGCTTGGTCTTACTCACGCCGATGTCTGTCCAACACTGTTTCTCCTGGGGTTGGCTTTATTCTCCTGCTCCGAGTTTGTACACACTGCGCAACGTCCACACCTTGAACGCTGACAGTCCAGTCCAGTATGCAAACATATACTTTAGTTTCACATATCACTTAACCAAATTTAGCGCGCTACTTGTTGAGAACTGTCAACGAGATACAAGTGAATTGTCGATTTACTCTGAACCGCAGCCTTAAAATGGCAGCTAAACTTGACCGCGCCCGTTGCGTGTAATTCCCAACGCGATTAACACGAAGATAACCGATGAAAGACACGACATTAAAACGTACCTGTGCTGGTTTAGCTTAGCTGATAGTACGTTTGACTGCTTAAGCTGCTTAAACTATGAAGATTTACTCCACAAACGTGCTTCTTCGGTTTTGACTTCTCCCTGGCTGCCCCACTCTCTCTATTTTCCCTCCCTCACCAGTAGGTGGTGCTGTAGTTACCTGATTGGCTGGTTACTGCCGCATTTATTAAAGGAGCAGTACAAAAAATGAGTGAAACGTCCTTGATCAGTACATTAGTTTAAAAAAGTCATAAATAAACAGTGTAAGCGACTACAATGACTTTTAATCTATCTTACAAATACCTGATGTTACTTACATTGCACTTGGCATTAAGTTTGATGCTCATGTTCTTTTTAACCTTTCTTCAGTTGAACCTTTCTTTTGTTTATGGCCATGTTAACCGTGGTTACAGATGGTTATATGGTATCATTATAACATCCTTGGTTATATGAGGCTAGCCAAGTGGTATCATTTTCACAATCTGGTCTGTGAAGTCTACTGGCTGGTTGACAGAGTAGGTATATGATATATGATATGCCCTGGCGGAGATGTGACACATATTCATGTTTAAGTTTCAGTCGTGTATTAATGTGGACACTTCAGGTAGAACAGTGTTTGAAGTGGAACAATATTGAAGGGGGGAAATTGACCACCTGTCAAATTCAGACTCAAAACAATTTTTTTGGGGGGGGGCATTGGCTAGTTAGCTCAGTTAGCTGTGTAGCTAGTAGTCAGGATTGATTGGAGAGCTTGAGAGTTTCAGACTAGGACAGGGCAGGGCAGGGCTAGCTGGTTAGCATGCTAACTTCAGCAGATATCTCTGCAACACATGTAGTACATAATGAAGTCAAAGGTCTTATTTTTTCACATTCTACTAATCATTTATTAAAATTTGTAAAGTTTTACACTGAAATTCTTACATATTGAACCTTTATCATAACCTTAAAACAGTCTATATTTTATATGCATTATCCTGTTATCAATAAGCAACAGTTGAATGGAACTTTTTGTAAGAATTGTACATGGACAAGGAACTATTTTATATTTAAAGAAGATACAGCTTCAGTTTTATAAAAAGGTTCACATGCCTTGAATACTCAAAAAAACAGCAGCACTGCATTCTCCCTCTGTTTTCTCTCCAATCTCCCAGGTATCCAGTCTCCTTTGATTGGTCAGCTCACACACGCCTGAGCCAGCACCGCTCAGCGTGTTTCCAGTTGTCTCAGTCCTGTTTTCAGCTTCCAGTTAGCTTCCATGAATATAGTCATTAATTATGCAAATGTGAGACATGGTGACATATGATGTGAAATAGTCACCGAATTCAAAGCGTGACTACTGACGAGGGGTTTCAGGCACTTCAGGCGCAATGTTTTCAGTGGGAGAGATGAGCTCCTGTTTACGCAGACTTTGGGGCTTTTTGTCAACCCTCAAGATCTTTTACATGCACAGGAACATATATAAAACATCAAAGCAATGGGACAAAAAGGCATAGCAGGTCACCTTTAAAAAAAACAACTGTCAAATCTGCTATAGAGTTTTCTTCCCTTTTCTGTATTTTTCTGGATAAACGTGCCTGTTTCTGTGTCACCACATGTCACAATGCTATAGTGCAATAAAAAGGGATCAGCAGCAGTGTTGTTTGATTTGGTCTATTTCAGGCATAATCCCACGTATCGATCATCAGTATGACTGCTGTGAATGCAATCAGGGCATCACACTGGCCACTCAAGTGCACTACCTAAAGCCTGCACGGAGGCTATCTGTTCAGCGAGCTATGCAGCTGGGGGCCACTGACTAAAGCTGACGAGACCATTCCTTCTTGTGTGCTTTAAACTTTCCCCAGAGAGCAAGCCTCCGCTTCCTTAAACAGGGTAAATTGAATTAGGACATTCTAGCAGCTGGCAAGTGTGAAATTGAGTTGAAGTGTACCCCGAGGTTAGGCGTGTGAGATGCTGGATTTAAACACCCCAACAGAACAGAGCGGGATCGAGCTTTGTCTGCGAGCTGAATTCTAAACAAGCAACAAGCAGAGAGATAAGAGACAACTGCAGTTCACTCTCTTAGGGCAGCGTGGAGGTTTCTGTTTGTATGTGGGTGGGTGGGCGCGCGTGCGTGCGTGCAAACTTGCGCTCAAGTGTGCGCACGTTTGCCGATGTGCACTGGGATTACATCACCACAGGGACAATAAAGTCAGTCGAGTGATATGCAAGCTATCTGGAGAGAATTTCCCAGCAGAAGCCCGTAATCTCGTTCCTGTTGCAGCTCACAGTGCCTTAAGACACAAAATCAGAGCCTCAGCTGTTGAGAAAAAAACGCAAACATGGAGAGAAACGATAACATACTCTGTTGGCCTGCGTCTTTCATCACAAACTGGATGGGTATTCATCTGTCAGTCACAGCTAATGCACCCTGTTTGTTCAATTCAGCCTGTCTGTTTCACTCAAACCAAACTAGATGCACGCACAAATATGTGTAAAAAAGAAAAAGCTCAATAAAGCTGCAGCAAATCTTGAAGAATAGTACTTACAATAGCAAACTCAATAAATGAATAGATTGTCTCTCTCCCCACTGAGTCGGTATTCCGATGGAGAGAAGCATAAAAATCTTTTGGGCATACTGTTAAATGTCTTCAGTGTTTCTCCTTCAGGGTGACTCCTACTGCATAATTCTTTTCTGCTGTCATTCACAGGAATGAGGCATGGATTTCAGTTCATTTAAATGAACAGAAGAATCTTGCATCTATCCATCCAGTGTTTGCTCTAAATCGTGTGCGTGAATGTGCCCTGGCCTCACACAATGCTGCTATCCGTCACATCACTGCCGTGGCCTTCCTCTGCAAATCATAACGCTGCATACAAACGTCCTCTAAACCCTGCAGCAACGTCCATCTCCTGCTTATCGCCTTCCATTCACTCTTAAATATGGCTAGGATTTCCTCGCCCGTCGCTCTCCCGTTTCCTTCTCCCATACACTTTCCTCTCTTCTTGTCTCCAAACTTTTCTGTTTCCCTTTTCGAATTTACCATCTCGTTTCCCTTTGACCCTGCAGCCAACGCTTGCTCCCACCATTTCTCACCTCACCATCATTTCCAGCCTTGATGCCAAGTGTTTGCTTTATCAATCACATTTTCTCATCCATTCTTTTCCCTCTAGCAACGCACTGTTCTATCAGTCACTGCTCAACACCCCCGTTCATCCCCTCGCACCCTGTCGTTGTGATGGTTAATTCCATCAGTCACACGCCTCTCACACACCCTCACCGAGCCCCAGCCACTTCCATCAGAGCGTTAATCCATTTAAGAGAGAGAGCGGCTTCCCGCTCTGCCGGTGTGACTGCGAGGTGAGGTGAAGGGGGGAGAGAAAGGAGGCTTTGTCGGGACAGATATAAATGCCGTGCCACAAAGCAACGACGGTAATTAGTATTTTATTGTCATGCTGAGATGAGTATCAGTTGGAGCTGAGCCTGAAAGTCAATCTTTAACAGCGGTTGAGACTCAGACCAACAGCAGGGAGGGTTGGGATGGAGCTGGAGGCACAGCGTTTATGGACAGCTGAAGGCCTCAGGCAAAGTTAAGAAGGTTTTAGCCGGGAACCTTATTAAAGCTAAAACTGTGCCGCTTGAGTAAAACGGCAAATCAAGGCCGTGTTGATGTCATATAACTGTACTGCTTGAGCATGTTTAACTCCTCAGAATAACTGACGGGCAAGTCAAGCAGCCACCTATCACACGGATTCAACACAAAACGAGTCCAGTAGCTCCGTGAGCAAACGTACGTTTAGCAAACTTCACCATCCCAGTTTAAATTGTTAGCATGCATGAGCAGACGAGGATAATAATTCAAACCGGGGAAAAAAACTTCACTCACTCAATTATTAATCAATTGTATACAGAAAGCACTTTGCTAAACATATTTTAATGTTTAATGCCAGTACCTTTCCATTACCAGTGCCCATACACCATTTTTGTTCACTTTTGAAGTGACAGCCTGGACTCACCATACCAAGCTTCCTCCCAGCAGAGGAAGTATTCAGGTTTTTTTTTCAGATTATTATTGTTATTCATAGCAGAGTCTGTTATTAACGTGTTCTCAATCTGAGGTCAAGTTAGCAGTATTCCATTCAAAAAGGCCCCACGGTCTCACTTACTCCAACAAAGCCTTATTCAGCATTCAAATTTAAATAGGCTAGATCCAGATTTTACCTTGGATCCGTATGAAATTGTGCTCAATCATTGATACCAACAACATGAATACACCATATTTTTTTCCATCAACGTCCATGCGTTATTCTCTAAATGAATGAAAATGTCGAAAAACTCTTGGATCCATCACTTTAACCCTAACCCTCACTGAATGGCGTCTATCCTGGGCTGAAACCCAACCTCCAACCAAGGACACGGACAAAAGACACCAAAACTACTTTGTAAGGTTTAGTAAGAGAACACACCTTCAAGCAGGTGTCCCTGTTGTAATGGAAATGCCAATCCTCTCCGCACTGGAAACGTGCCACATAATTGCCATTTCGAGTACCATCCCACTAAGGCCACTAAACCAACAGCCAGCTTCAAGCACAGCACAGAAGTTCCACAGAGCTACTTTTGAAAACCTGAGAATAATGAATGATTCAACACACAAAAAAACTGCCAAATGCACTCAAAAAGATATCAGAAATGTGCTTAATGTGCATTGTCGTGGTCCGTTATGGGACATGCTAACAATGACATATTGAAAAAAAATGTGATGTTTTTCTAAAAACCCAAAGACGGCAGCAGTCAATTTCTACAGGCTTCATGTTCCTGCAGTCATACACTCACCAATATAAATATAAATATAAATAAAGTTGTTGGTATGGAACCAACGCGTCACACATTTAAGATCCTGAAAAAGAAACGTAAGACGTGCCAATAATCATTCAATAGGGGATATTAATGTGTGAGTGCACTGTTTTGCATCTCTGTGTAATTTTAAGGCAATCAGCACCCCTGCACATTCAACACCATGCCTGCTCCATCTTTCATTAAACTCACATGTTCATGCAATGTATACATACATATCAATACGTCATCATATGTAAAACGACAGCTCAAAGTAGATACAAAGCACCATACATGCGTTATTCAGTACATATGGCGCCTCCACATCTACATATTGATGTGTACAAATACTATACAGGCCATTAGGGCTGCACCAACGATATGCACCAAAGATTCTATTATCAAAAGGGCAATAACCAACACGCAGAAGGTGCAATTCTTTGACAAAGGCATAATGTGTGACAAAACAGCATCATGTTCTCCAGTGGTAAGAAAGCATATTTGTTTGGTACATCATCATGATTTTAATTCAACGTGAAGCGTTCTGATGCCAAAAATAACCTAATAATTTAGTTTTTTAACCAAAGTGCTGTCATGACTTTGAACTTTACTGGAGTTGTGGTGAAATGATTTAGGGGTCCGAAATCTATCCTGGATCGAGAGGCACATTTCAGTAGTTAAGAATATGCTGAACATAGTCTTTCACAAAGTTTGAACAGCTTCTCCTCACGCAACAAGTCTGAAAATTGAGCGTTTTTTTAAAGGTTCTTAGTTACTGTCTGCTATAATTGTAAAATTTGACGTGCTTACCATCAACTTGTTATCTCCTTTAATACATCTGGTGTAAATGGTTGTATCAGTAGAAACAATGTATTCAAACATGTGTCTTCCGCCGTGCTGAGGAACACCTCAGCCACCTCACTGAGTCTCATTTAGGCCCCTGTGGGGAGATGGAAATGCCCACCAGACTCTGTGGCCGGGAACCCACAGGGGGAAATAATAATTGTAATGGAGGGATGGTGGTAGAGAGTAATGAAACGGAAGACCAGAGATAATGAATAGGAGTCAGACCCCCTTTTTTTCCATTAGCTAGAACATGAGTATGAGTTATTTGTCATCGTTTCGTCCTCAGCTGTCATCCTCTCTGATGCAGTGCAGTCATTTTGTTTTAATTCTGCTTTAATCTGATCAGCAGCTGTTCTCCTGTTGTTCTCTCTTTACTTCATTACAAGCTTTTCCATCATTACAGAGCTCTCATTATCTCCTCCCGTATGAGTGTTGATTCTTTCATTGCTATTGTGATTTTCTGAATATCACTAGAAGGTGATGTTATGAGCCTGATCTAACGAGGTGTGTACTCTAAAACAATCTAAATTATTCTCCTTCATATATTTACTATTTCCCCTCTGCCTCTCTGCGTTTCATCTCTCGTTTCCTCTCCTGCGATTCTCTGACAGCATCCGTCTCGTTTTATTTTTCTTTCTGCCTCTCGCAGTCAGGCCCTAAAGTTTCACACATTATTTAATGTCCCCTTAGCCTGTCTCTTTCTTTTCATGCCAGCCCATTTTATGAGGTTTTTAATCATCTCATCTTCGCTCCGTCCCATCGCTCTCTGTTCCTCCTCTTTCTCCACCTCAACTTTATCTCCCTGTCACCGGCACTCGGCTGCTTGCCTCACCTCGGTTGACCTTTTCAGAGAAAGAGACCAAAACAGAGAAAGAAACTCCACAGGGTGACATTCGAAGGTCCCTCTCTGCCGCCCGGTGTTCCTGAACATTCAGCTCATGTACCTAAAATCGCATCACCCCCCTGAGAGTGTGTGTGTGTGTGTGTGTGTGCGCGTGTGCATGTGTGTTTACGTGATTTCCATATGTTGAGAGTCAGTCTCAAGTGGCTGGCCTGGGGGCTGATGATCAGTAGCACTTCCATCCCCCCCTCTGTCGCCCCCCTTGAGGGGAACTCACGAACACACACGCATACACGGACACAAAATCTCACACACGCACGCTGACTCAGACATGCGTGGACGCGTGCACGCCGCCGCTCCTGGGACTGTCAGCGCCTCAGGCTTGTCTCCGTCTCCCTTCCTGTTAGTCGGTCTGAGCCTTCATGAGCTCGATTTCCCCCTCTCTGTCAGCGCTCGCTTCACTCTGACAGCATGCAGCCGGAGAAAAGCCAGGAGACAAAGTCTTGCCGCTCGATGAAAACAAATATACGAAGGCGCAACACGAATCAAAACGTGTTTTTCTTACAAAAAAGGCTGACAAAGTGTGGATACGGAGACAAAACCCTGATTCCTCATTCACTTAGAGCACTCTACTGCAACAGATAGACATTCAAACAAGAGAATGGAGACACATGCACACCATAGCAAAGCTTTGTTCTGGGTTTTCTGCCTCATTCCCGACTGCGACCCATTATTTCCAACCCTCTGAATGCTCCATCAGCCTCCCCTCGCTCCCTCCTTCCTTCTCCTCTTTCTTCCTCTATCTGCCTTGGATGCTGCTGTAAAACAAGTGTGATTTGTTATTCCCAGTGGCGTGGCCTGCTATCTGGCAGCCCATGTTGTTGTGATAAAACTCAGAGGAGGGAGAACAATATGAGGAGACGGGTTGGGAAGGGGTTTCGAGCAAACCCTCCACCCTCCCGCCCCCCACTCGAATCCATCGCCCTTCAACAGCACCAATATTAAATACAAGGACTTGCTCATCTCCCCCGTTCTCCTCCTCCTCCTTCTCTCTCGCCATCGTATTGTAATCCCATGACTCATTCACAATAGCGATTTCATTGGAAGAGCCAGGTTATGTGTCGGACAGTTGTATCATTTCAAGGATGTCATGGTGCGGAGAGGCCGAGGTGAGAGTTGAAATCCCTTAAGAGACTTAAAGATAAAAGAAGCGTCTCTGCAGTCAATGATACCACCTCACATTTGATCTGCACTGCTTGTTATTGTCTCATCACTGCGCTTCAAGCAAGACTTTGTTTTCTTCCTGTGAACAACGCGTTAACTAGAACAGCGACTGCGCGACGCTGTGGGTTTAATTAATGATTCATCTCTAGATTCGTTTTTTTTTAAATTCGGATTATTCATTCAGTCTAGAAAATGTTGAAAGGAAATGGTGAGCCCAAGGTGATGTCTCCAAATTGCCTGCATTGTCCGACCAACAGTGCAAAATGAAAATGGATTCACAACAGGGGCGTAGAAATGAGAAAAAAGCAGCAAAATGGCATTTCTCTTTACCCTGTCATTCCCCAGAGACCACTAGCCTTACATGAATACCTGAATTTAAGCCCATCGATCCATCTCACTTTCAGTCATCATATCTGTGGCTTTGGTCTCGATGAACATAATAGTCAAACACACTGATGTTACGATGGTGATCCAAGGAATAATCACTCATCAAAGATACGCTTGTGTCCCATTCTCTTTGATGGGAGAAAACACATAATTGGCACCCATCAAGATGGTTGTTCTCCGCACAGTATGAAAGCAGAAGGACTGCTCGTGATACAGATGTGCCAGGATACACACTAATAGGCTAGAGACTAAAAACAAGATGTACTTTCCACATTCAGCAGGGTTCATTTTCTATAACTTGTCTTCACCAGAGCAAAGTAAAGGCTCGACTGATGTTGCGCAGGTGTTATTTTCACTTCATGTAGCGCATGCTAATTAGCCAAGGGAGATTTTCAGACTGTTGTCAGCTGTCTCGTTTTTTTAAATAGACATTCATTTCAAACCGAATTTACCTCCACATGCGCCTCCTCCTACTGCATCCGCATTAATCGCACAAGAGGGCCTCATTAGCTATTTTGGTCCCACCTTCCGTATCATCGTTCTTCATCACACACATTTCAGAGCAACTTTACATGTGTCTGTCTAACAGGATAAAATGATGAAGAGACGACATTTTATGTCAAGACGTTCAAAGGTCTACTTCACTGGGACATCATAATGTTCTCCAAAAACACTTTTCAGTCCATCATTTGATGCCATAACTCAGAAACAGACGGGGAGATTTTGACCACATATCACTTTCGGCTGGACACTGAATTGGTGACACTAATCTCGGGTGCCATCTTTGAAACTGCGCTGATTGATTAGGTCTCCCGTGCTGCCAGCTTCAACACGCGTGTGAAGAATCATTTAGAATTCGTAGGATCTCTGTGTTCTGTAAGAATCAGCTTTATTAGCCAAGCCTGTGAACACAGTATAGGAGCTGGACTTTGTTTGCGTCTCTCAGTCGACTTACACGGTGCATTAGACGTGCAGCACTAACTTCCATTTCAGACAAGAAATACACTTACAACCTACAGTAAATTAAATTGCCTCAAAGACACAAGTCTGGACACACGTGGATGTAAACTGCACTGAGATATATGATGGAAGGCAACAAAGCACATTTACTCAAATACCATCTTGACATACTTGTACTTTATTTGAGTATTTACATTTTCTGCTACTTTCAACTTTTGCTTCACTACATTTTGGAGGCCAACATTGTCTTTTTGCTCCGCTACATTTATCTGATAACTTTACCCCCACAGCATACAGTATGTGCCTGCATGTAAATGTAAGTCTAATTTACATTGAATTGAACTTTTGATACTTAAGTGCATTCATTGTTTTTGTACAGTTAGTATCAGAAGAAGTTACTCAAGTATTTACTTCCTTTTACTATTCATATGGGTGACTTTCACTTTTTAACACAATATCCACCGTATACTGGAACTGCTTATCTGACTGATTGAGTGCCTCAGCGTTTCATCAATACTGAAAAAACTCTAATAAGCAAAGAAGCTTAAGGGGACACGCAAATACAGTATAGGGACGTTATAAATGACACTTAACATCATTGAAAAGGTAAGTGAACTGCAGGGGTACCATTATCAGTGTGCATATTGGGCCAAGGTGAGAGGAAAAGGGCGGCCTGGAGGAGCGGCTGAATGATGTGCGACGGTGCGAGTTAATCTCTCTCTTTTTCCTTTTACTGCACACACACACACACACACACACACACACACACACACACAAACACACACACACATGCGCACACACACACACACATGCACGTACACTGCACACCAGCCGCAGTCACAACCTGTTTCCCAGTTGTCTGCTATTTCCAGCGAGCAAAGGCAGGCCTTAATTCCCTCCAATCGCAACTACAAAGCCCAATCTCTCCAACCAGAGAGAGATCCAGCAGGATAAAAAAGATTGCCTCAAACCATTCTCTTCCTGTACAAACCACTCACCATAATAACACACCATGGCCACTCGTAAAGCCCGTGCTTGCAAGCTGACCAAAAAGTGAGAAAAGGGAAGCCACCTACACTCGCAAACGCACGGCAGTTTATTGTTTGTCGGTTTTCATATCCGTCCTTGTTTACTCCCCGTGTAATGCAACTGAAGTGAAGATTAAATAATAGGAAACAAGAAAAAGCTTTATTTGTTATTTCTCTCCATTTTTCTGTGTAGTTATTGAAAACTTGTTCTTGTCACCATTGTTTACCATTCGGGCCTAAAGGCAAATTGCATCCGCGCTTTCTCTTTCCTCCTGTGCAGGAAATGCAGCAGAAGCCAGGAAGCTGCATGAACAATATGCCTGACCTTTTTCTTTAAGTGTACTGAGGATGACCTTTAGTGAGGATGATAGCAACCCTTCAGATGTCCTACTTAATGAGTGAAACAGGGGCTGATGGTATTAGATTTGACATTGGCTTAAAAAAGTGAAATTGAGACATGGGTGCCACAGGTGAATGCGCAGAATTGTTCCTAAAGAAGGCAAAGCCAGAAAGCAACAGAATAATGAGCTGGATGGATTTTCTTTTCCTCAGTACCTTGTTGGAAGCTCTGCCTCCAACACTTGAGCCCCGGTGCAGTGTTCAGCCAGCCTGCAGCGCCATGGCTAATGCCTGTACACAGACAGATGATCCAACCTGAGTCCAAATCTCCCTCCAAATCTCTGCAGCCATGGCTGGTAATATGATAATAAAAGGCGTGTTTAGAGAACACACCGGCTGCTACTGGAGTACAACTGAGACTGGGATGGGGAGGAAAATGTTTCAGCTCCAGGAACAGAGCAAGTACAAGAGATTTTGACTCAGCATTTGGAGGTTTTTGTTCGGCCATATTGGGACGCAGAGGGTAAATCAGATTTGGTAAGCCAAGCCATTTCATTTTGGGATATGGCATTCCTTCCATATCGAATAATGGAGTTTTGGCATGCTGGGAAATCACAGGATATCACACAGCTGGTGGATATGATGAGGAAAGATAGAATTATGTTAAATCTGTGCGAAGTCACAAATCTGCCAGTGCAGACTGGGACCAGTGTAAATCACACAGACCACTTTACATTTCATGTGACCTAGTATGTAAACTGAATTCTGTTTAAAGCCTTACTAATCATTTTATCACCGCAGTGGGTCAAATCACTGTGTGTTATGCGCGAGAAACAAACCCACAGAGAGTTATTACCCATCTCTGCATTTTATATTTGCAGCTCTACTGTTTGGATTCAGTCTCACTGGTGTCATCAACAGCATTGTTTAAAGCTCCAACAGGCAGTACTTGTAAACCCTATAAGCAACCTGACAAGCACCAATCAGCAGGCACACAAAGACAGTGACTAGCTTTAGAATTCTGTGGCCAAAAAGATATTTTTCTCAGCTGACTTGATAGACAGCAGCTAAATGGAGAAGGATTACTGGACTAACATTTATCAAATGGCCGGAAACACAATTCCAAATGCTGGATGTTTAAATAGGCAACTGTAAATGTTTCTTCTCTCTTCTTCTTCTGTATACTCCGGTCCTGAGGGTTTCGTCTTATCTTCACGGTGAACAGCATTTCATCACCGCTGTCAAAATCACTTCTTTTTCTTATTTCTTGTATTTTTTTTGTCTTTTCCATGAACCACTGAAAGTTGACCCAAACAGCTGATCTGATTTAGAAGTTCTATGTTTGAGAAAATGTCGTGCCAAGGGAAAAGGCTGTCTGACTGCAAGCCATGAAAGCATTCTAAATATATCTTACACCTAAAATGATTGTTAACAAGAAAGTGGTGCAAACGCAGACACACAACAAACAAAAAGAAGACCAAAAAGCGAGCTCTGATGAGCTCATGTCCAGTCAAGTCATCAAGTTAAAAAAAAGACATTTACAAAAGACAGGAAAAGGAAAGTCCGAGGAAAAAAACTGAAAGGAGGTAAGATAAACTGAGGACAAGACAGAAAAACCATGAGAAAACAGATCAGAAACAGCGGGAACACATCAGGACCAAGGACCAGGGGACGGGCACAGGCAGGGCCGCCTTAACCTAATGTTAGGCCCCGGGGCTGAGAGGTTTTGTAGGCCCCCCATCCCCTCGATTTATAGAGTCTCATTTTAAAAAAGCGTAATATCTAGGTAATCTACATCACAAAATGCAGTAGTTTCTTTCGAGACATACAACAGTGAATTTTCCCTCTTTGAGCCAGAAAACACCATAATATTGTTATTAACATATCACTGAGCCCACTTGAGTAGAAACACAATACACTTTATTTAAGAACCACACACAGCAACTTATGGTGATAATAAAACCAAAATGTGTGCAAATATGATTTCAAACAATATTATGAAAAACATCACCAACCATCACCTGTCTGCACAAACATTGATAATAACTAATAACAGTATAAGCGAAGAACAGCAACAGATCAAAGTTAGTGACCTGTTCTCCGGCCTCAGTGGGCCTGTGAACCAATCACATGCACCTGCACAGACACACTCCATTCAGCCCCATGGATAGCAACATGGCCTAATGCCAGGTGCCAAAAAGATGAAACTGAGCAACATTTACAGGAGGTTTGCAGTATAATCTAAAAACATAATTTAATTTGCGGAAACAGAAATATATTCTGTGCTCAATAAATGTATTTGCATGTTTGCTTTTATGCATTTTAAGGTGCAATAATAACCCCTGCACTCTCACAGACTCTTGCTGGCTGCGCTGCAGACCGCTCACTCTTGCTCTCAATCTCTCCTTCTGTGCGCTCAACTTCGCCTGCACACTGGCTCAAGTTAGCACTACGTTAACAACAGCTAATCTGAATTTAGCGTCTGATCTCCAAGTCTCCCACTGGGTTGACTTTGTGGCACATTTATATGGCTGTGCCAACTTGAGCGATTATTCGCCATCATTGCTGCACTCTGGCCTCTGCTGCAGCGGCGCAGTTACGCGCGTCTCCAAGTGACACCTCCATCCCGATACAAGTCCAGCAGGCTCCACATTGATATAGTAAATAGCTACCCGCAGTGACTCCACCTTGCTGAGTCGTTTGTGTTTCAGCTCCTGCGGCAGATGCTTTCTGAGCCGCGCGTGGCCTTCATTTACGCAGCGCACTCGAGCCGCTCCTTTTGCGGATGAACGCAGGCTGAAGGAGTAATTACACACGCCGAGGAGTCCGTGAAAGGAGAAATACGAGAACCGTGTGTAGGGGTAAACTCTGGCCGAGTACGGGGTCGAGGTATGCGGTGTCCAGGTGGAAGGGCAGTCCGAGTCGGAACGCATCCTTGTTGTGCGCTCCGGTGTGGAGAAGTCATGGAGAGCAAGCGTGGACATATGAAACAGGCTCCACTAACGCCTCTCTATTAATTAAAAAGGATAGAACATGTTTGCATGGGGTGTGATCCATCATGTTAGCATCTTTACTTTGACAGGACTCCATTTTCGCCCGATAAGCGCGCACTTTTGCATCAGTATTGTTTCCCCTGCGGCCCGGGTCACTGTTACATGGGTCATTTGACTCGTCTCCCCCTGACTGCTTTGCAGCCTGGTCCTTTCTCTGGGGCCCGTGTGCTTCCCCCTCCTCCTGCCCTCCACTGCTGCGGGCGGTCCCCTGCTCCTCTCCAGCTACATCCACCTGCGGAGCCTGCGCATCCTCCGCTCCCTCCGGTGTGTGAGATAGCGAGCTTCCCCTGGTGCTGGGTCCATCTTCAGCAGCAGCTGGTTTAAAAAAGCATTGGGATGCTCTTCAGTAATTATCTTTCGCTCAACTCTTTCTTAATAAGTTTTTTTCTTTTCTGGGCACCACTCTCAAACGTCCTCCCCGACATTTTCCACTAAATGTCAATCAATGGGCGCGTTCAAGTTGACCTCCTGCTGCCTGATCACATCAGCGAGATCTGCTGACGACAGCGGGGGCGGGGATACAAACGCTGCTATGAAGTCGGACACTCTCTCTTCCCGTAGACGTGACGTGACCTGGCTGAGGTTGCGGTGTTTGCCTTCTTCGTCGGCGAAGAAGTGGAGGAAATTGATTTGAAAAAAACATTTGGGCTGAGGGAATAGAGCAGTGGAACTGCTGCTGTGTTGCATGCAGACGACCGGGGATCAAGACCCGTGTCAAGCCTGTATTTTTGCAGAGGATGTGTTCATCTGATTACTATATATATATATATATATATATATATATATATATATATATATATATATATATATATATATATATATGTACAGTTCATATTTAGAGACAACAGAATGTGACAGCTTTGTCACAATAACAACTTCAAATTTGGATACTTTGTAATCGCTTCACTTAAAACGGTCACACAGTGGCGCATCAAGAGTAGATGAAGAGCCTAAATGTTGTCTTACTGTAAATGATCATGTTCTGTTTTCCTTGTAATGTCACCATTAAATACATATGAACTTTCTCTATCTGGTACATTATAGTAAGTCTTGCACAATAACAATACAATTACAACAGTTATTCATTATTATGATGACAACTGTGCTTAGGTGCATCATGATTAAATCACAGCTGAGGGGAATTTGCTGACTACATTTAACAAATAAGCATAACTATAGACTCATAAGATGATGCATTTTCTCATAGCAACATTTTTCACAATGAATTAAATACATTTCACTGAATGAATGAAATACAATAATCAGTACAAATGACTGAATCAGATGCCTTGTCCCGCTGCGCCATCTCATCACATGCAGAATAGCTCAGGATAATTCTTTGTATTGTTAATGTGACGGGAACAGAAAGGGTTAATTAATAAGAGTGGATAGTACAGATCACACTGGACACAGCAGTTAACCACTTCTCCATCATCACCCTAAGCTGACAGAACTGAGCAGTTTATTGACGACATCTTTCAGGGTTGTTGCGTTACATGAAGGATTTTATAGGTTTATTCATGGTGACTATCCCATAGGTGCAGCCACACGGCTGCTACTTATCTGAAAGTATTTGATATTTGAGTAGAAAAGAGGCAGCGGCCTTATGGATATGGAAATTCATCGAAACACACGTCATATACGTCAGCGTAGATGAGAGCCAATTAGGGCAAAGTCCTGACGTCATGAAGGTGGGTCTGGGGTCGCGCAGTACCTGGAGAGCAACTGCGCGAATGCTCTGCAGCAGCCTCGCTCCCGCGATAACTTAAGGTCATGTGACATCAGATGCGGAGCAGAAACCACTCCCATCCAGGTCATCGTGGACACATTTTAACCAGCATGCATCACGATTTATGCAGCGCTGCAGCGCTGCGTGATCTTGAACTCGCCTAATCATAGAGGGACACACCCCAAAACTAAATATAGACATTCTGATAGGTCAGCCCACGGGCCATGGGGCCACGTGGGTAACTCCTAATTTGGATCAATCAGCAGCCACGTAAGGTGCGATTAGAGTGATTGACAGAAAACCTGACAAGTTACAAAACAATATGATCTTTTCAGCTCATTGTGAACCTGAACTTGGGAGGCCCCTGAACGCGTGAGGCCCCTGGGCTTCAGCCCAGGTAAGCCCGTGCATTAAAGCGGCCTAGGGCACAGGAGCACTGGATGGAAACAGGCAAACCAAGAGAGTGAGTGAACAACACAGGTAGAAATCCAACCTGAACTAACAAGGATGAGGTGCAAGAGACAGTGGGAACAGGGCAGTGCTAAGAGGGCAGGAGCACAGGAACACAGGAGGGAAACAGAACACAGGTGAGCAGGAAGCAGAAAGTGAAAACAAAACACAAGAGGAGAGGACTACAAAATAAAACAGGAAACAACTTACCAAAAACCAAAACCGTCACACTGATTTTATTTCAGGTGGGCCTTTTTTTCAGGTATCTAAAACACATTTGTCTGCTGACTCCATCTTTAGTAGTACATTGCTTTACATCCCTGCCAGTGCTACTCTCTGCTTCTCCGGGCTGGCGGCATACCGACCACGATCACCTGTAAACTGACTAGGGACAAGTACCTCATACAACTCCACTTCAACAAAACTTAACCATCCCTTTAACATACAGCAAAAGACGACTGACAGAGTTCCAACCGCTAGCATCTAGTGACACTTCTTGAGCTGCCTCCCTGAGACCTCAGTTTGCGTCTGTTTGTGACTGACCAGTAATCAGGAGTGGTGTGGTTTTTAATTTATGTAGTAAGTACGTTAGAGAATGTGAGTATGTGAAGTGCTGACCTGTTTGGGGTTGATCGTGGATCCTCATGACGTGCTGTCATGTTTTGGTTCTGATACGTACTAACACCTGCCTTTTTTTTTTTTGGATCGTGTAACCACTACCTGAATGTTCCATTTCTTTGAACAGGCCCATAGATTAGATGGGAGGCAGTGGCAGGTAGAAAGAGGAGAAGAAAGGGATGGGAACAGAATAAGGGTAGTTGACCAGGATTTGTCATTCTACGGAGCAGCCTGTGAACACTCTCAGCAAATAAATATTCATGACAAGTGGAAAGGGTCATTCACTCTCGTCCTTCCAGCGTTGGAAAGAGCCTGGGTAAATCTCCACTTGAGAAATGACTCTGTCAGGACCCATTTCAGAGCCACAACTCAACGACCCTGTCCACCCATCGTCCACACATCAGCGCTGCGACAGAGCCTCCATCTTCCACATTCTCTATCTCCTTCCTTTCTCCCGCTCTCCACCTGCCCCACCTTTTCTACCACTCTACCCTCATTACCTCCACTCAACAGTCCTCTCTCAGTCTCCCCCTCTTTTCTTCGCTCTTCATCTGTCTCTTCCACTCTGCATCTTTAAGCACACTGAAGCTGAAGCAGGACAGCTGCTGGACGGACGGGTAATTTTGCGGGGTGAATGCACAGCAGCTCCACGGTATGCATTATTACTTCTTAGAGGGTTCTTGATCTTTTACACAGGAGAGCAAGAGGAAGATGATTCAGGTCTTGCACTGAGATGGGAGGGCAGGAGTGAGCAAAATGAACATTTGAATGAGATAGACAGAGAATGAGATGCCTGGAGGACTTTTGACCTTTCCAGGGCAAAATCGGGGCATCTGGGATTAGGTCCAAGCTGATGAATAAAAGCAAAACTAAGTTGGATTCAGCAGAGTTGAGCGAGGAGAAGCTTACGCGTCGAAAAAGTGCATATATTGCCGTGTAGCTCCAAGCGTGCACACCAAGAGCACGGTTGCGTGTGTGAATGTGTGAAAACATGTGCGCATCCGGAACCCGCGCTGCTAAAAAAAGGCTCACTCCAGCTGTGAGCTCTTCGCAGAACGTCGGAAATATCGAGCGTCCACAGACACTCATTTGCACTTTCTACAGATGCGAGCCGGTGCGTCTTAGAGTGGGCAGTGTGGGATGAGAGCAAACAAGGAACATCTGTTGCCTCTTCTGATTGGCAACTGGTATAAAAATGTACATCATGTACAACCTGAATGCAAGTGATATAAAATCCTGTGGATCCTACTCGGGGCTCTGTGGGGGCAATTAAAACGGCAGCGGATCCAGATGAACACACTCAGACAAAACACACACATGGCAGATATAAAGCCCGGGATTCCAGCGTTGTCAACAAGACAGTGTCATGAGTCGCAATATGCAACGCAAGCGTCGGCTCTTCAATTTATAGTCAAGGTATCGGTAAAACTATGTGGCACATGACGAAGAGCAGGAAACGGGTACAGGGCCGACTGTACAATGAATGCTGGTACCATTTTAGGGCGCACAATTACAGTAATTGCAAGAACTGTATTTTAAGGAGGTTAGCAGCTAAGATACAGAACCTGGCAAGATCATCAGAATTAGTTCCTAAAAACCCTGAAGATGAACTCTGACTTAACTCCCTCCGGTCTCTATAGTTAACCAGAGGCGTGCTTACCAGACATCGTAGCTCGAGGCTACATGAGCTGCTACTAACATACAGTAACCCACACAAATCGCAGCGATTGCATAATGAAGGTGAAAGAATAATGACTCTCTGGTTCTGCTCGTCTGATTTTGATAGCGTTTTTCCTTTATACATATTTTTAACTATCTATCGTGAGTCAGACAAGGTTGTAGGCGTGAAATTCTACATCAGTGTACTCTTTTAAGAGTTCCAATGTGCGTCTGAAGTCAATTGATTTGCACGTTAAGTGTGCCTGAAGTATGAGTTGGCAGCTCAAGTGTCTATCTCTGAGTTAAAAAGAAACAAAAGAAGAGTTGAAGTACTGAATTCCACTTCCCAGTGTGATTGCTTGCGCTCATCCAGCTCAACAGTTTGAAAATATAATATACCACAATATCACCTCTTTAGCCCGCTTCGATTGACCAATGATTCCAGGGATGGTTTGGATCCTGAACTCTTATTCTCATATAGTAATTAAAAAAAAAAACAAAAAAAACAAAAAAAAAACTGGATAAAAGCTCATAACCGACATCGTATTCTTTCTCATTTAGGCAACATCATTTGATTGTCTGCTCTCCCACACAGTCATTATCACTTCTTGGCTAAGTTACTTTCCTACTTGAGCATAGAACAGCAGAAGCAGCTTCCACCCACCCACTGCACAAACAAAGTTAAGTGCTGGCGCCTCTTCACATTCAGACTAGGAGAGAGAATAAATTGCCTGTGCTTTTGATGTTGAGAGTCATCAAGAAGAGCCCGCGGTGGAGTCAAATACTTGACATATGCATTACCTTTTCTAAGTGTTTTGGTTGGTTAATGTAGAACAACGTTAGAACAAAACTCAGTACCGGTGGTGGATGCCGCAGACTCGTTATTAGCGGCGAGTTATTTGAGAATTACAACGGTTGAGTCCTCTGCCTCAGAGACCTACACTTTTAAAGCTCAAGTACAATGTTTGCTTTGCACTGTTTCATAGTTTGTGCTGAGCCCAGGTGAGAGAGAGAATCAAAGGCCTACGAGGTGTTTGAGTAAAGCAATCCACGCACACACAAATAAAATATTAAGCAGTTTCAAGTGACTTTGTGCTCTTGCAGCTTTAAAATCCAACAGCTTCCTTAACGGCAAACAACCGTGTGATGTCTGCAGCAGAGAACACCATCTTATCTGACTGAAGTGGCACTGCTCAACACTGCTGCCGCTGTTGCCTACTGCTCTGAATGGCCGTAGCCACGAGCACCGGTGCTCCTGCCTTTATCTGTACATTATTCTGCTCCATTACAAGCTTATTACACAGTTTGCTCGTCATTTGCGCTGAAACTGGTTCCCTAATTATTCCGTTTCTTTCCATCCTTTTCCTGACATGAGGTGATCTCTGCTAATGATTCCACCAGCATCCTAAAAACTCACTTATTGTTTGTTTGTTCGAAAACCTATAAGTTGTGGAGTTATGCATTAGACTACTTCTAGGCCAGAGGCTCCTTTGTACTGTAGTTTCTAAAGTTCATTTTTTACATATTAAACAAACAAGATACATTGTATTGATTAATGAGCTTTTAATGCAATATGAAATCACTTTTGGTGGATGAAGGTTCTGAGTCATCCAGGTCATGATAAATATAGGTGCTGAATCGTAGGCAGCTGGACTTGTTTTCAGTTTCCATAAGATGTTTCACCTCTCATCCAAGAAGCTTCTTCAGGTCTAACTGACTGGAGGGGAGTTGCAGGCTTTTAAACCCTGTGTGGGAGTGTCCTTACAGAGTTGTTAAGTACATATGTGAGCTCCGAGTTTTAGAGTCATTAGGGCAACTTATGGGTCGTTGACCCAACCGGCCTTCATGTGGATTTCTAGGGCAAGGTGAGCCCAGGTGTGAATGGTTGTTAAGCTGTCTGGGTAGAGAACTCAGTACTGCATTGTAGGTGGCTGATAAGCAGTGTCATAGGTCACCTCCTCTGTTCAAAGACGGTCGGTCCAGTTTGACATTGATGGATTCTTTTACTCATTTTTCAAACCGTCCTGTCCTCTCTGGCCAAGATGTTTACATTGTTGTCCTCAAAGGAATGATTTTTCTCCTTCAGATGCGAGTCTTGACCTGAGGATTTGGCTCTCCTGTGTTGCCAAAACACACAGGCATAAAGAGAGTAATGTAGTTTATGCTGCTCGATGCAGCCAGGACTGTACAGATCTGTTCATTGTGGAGACAAAACAACTTCTACATAAACGAATGGCTCAACACACGAAGGCCAACTCCTCAGGTGTTTGGAGTTGTTCAGAGTACAAATTTGACAGGTGGCCAACTCTTACATAGTGCTCCTCTAAACTATGTGGATTCTTTTACTTTGGACCGAACTAAACAAGCTGTTTAACCATCTCCCCTAGCTAAACTTTCCAAAATCGAGTGGAATCAGTACTCTAATCTAACTCTCTGCTAGAAAGGTTATGCCAATACGTCACAAAATACTTTATAGGATACTTTAACCGCGATTCACCACATCAGTAATTTATCCATTTTCATCTGTGCAGTATCATCGAGTATATGTACACACATTTTGAAGAAATGTCAACCATATTGAGTGTATCACATGAGAATGTTTCTGAATGTGTGGGTGTGTGTGTGTGTGTTTTACAAAATGTCTAGGCTGTGGGAGCGCGGTGACATACTGTAGCTGTCTGCAACAGACAGTGAGAGGCTGCCTGCACTGTGAGGGAGCCATACTAGGCCAAGGCAGAACATCATAAATCACAGGAAGAGAGCCATGTTAATTTAAGCCCATGTCCTCTCTTGGTGGGAACACACTGCAGCTGTAATGAGCATGCATGTTCTTGTCCTGAATACCCAAACATAAGTTGCAGTGAAGCTCTGGAGATACTCTCACAGAAGGCAAAGCACAGCTTTAACTGTAAATCTGAAGTGTTAGCACATATGGATAACATATGCTGGTTGTTGTTTTGTTTGAAATATCTAATTGAGACATAGGTTGGCCTGTCCTCCCTTACAAACCAGGTGAAATGGGATGGATAATCTCACCCATGATGTGTAATTTTGGGTAAGAATCTGACTATTAAACACAATTCGTAGCCACCACCAATTTGAAATGGGAAGCATGCCAATGTGGAAACTGAAACTGAGAGAAAATCAGAGATTCAAAACTTATTGAGACATTTATTTTTAGCGTTTGACTTTTAAACCCAAAGGTTGGCAGTTTTGGCATAGAGGATATGCAATATCAGAAATGGCCAGTCCCTTCATTTTGTGGTTAATTAAATCCCAAAGAAAAAATGTCTTAGTCAAATACTCCAGGTGCCATGTGTACACACACGCACACACTCACACACACGCAGAGGCTTTGGCTGAAAAGGACACTCTCCTTTCTCCTCTGGCTCCATTAGAAATAATTATCTCCCATCGATCTCTCAAACCCTCTGCGGAGCAGTAACATCAGCAGCTTGCACTGTCTCTGCCTTCAACTGTCAACAGTGTGTGTGCGCGTGAGGATGTGTGTGACCTACACATCCCAGGTCTGTGCAGTACACTGTTTGACTTGTGACAGCGGCTGCAGTTGCTGTAATTCTGTAGGTGGCTTGTCCCGGCACAGCAGCAGAGCGTATCTCCTAGTGGGACTCTAGGAAAGGCAGAAAAGCCCTCTTTGAGCAGGTCAACCACACGGGTCCCTGTAATGGTGAATGCACTGATAACCGGCCACCCGGTGTGACTCTACTGCGGCATGAAAAACCAAGCCGTCAGTATGGAGGCCACCGCAGCGGAAAATTGTGTCCAGCAAAGCGTGCAAGGTGGGGAGAGGATGTGACAGTGAAGACATGCAATCCTAATGAAAATCAAATCCAGTCAGCTCGCTCCTCAGAGAATCTCTGCAGCAGCAAGCCTATAGCGCGGCTGCAGCTCCCCTATAGCTGATAAGAGAGGCAAAATTTGGATAATGAGAAGGGCGGAGGCCGGCTCTTAAATTATGGGTGCATATCACTGCCGTCAGGTGAAAACTTGTTATAATACTTTCATGAGTTGTTAATCAGCCTTGCCTTTCTTGACAACCATGCATTTTTCAGTTGTTGGAATTAGTCACAGCATTTGTGTGTGAGGGGGTGGATGCGGCGTCTCTATGGAAATAACTGCGCTCACCTTGCCTAGTCAGAGCCACAGTCTCATCTTTCGCCTTCATTGCAGCTGCCTCAGCCTTCCCATGAGCCTCACAGCACAACCAACATCACCAAGAGCCCTTAAGTGTGCTTGCTAAAAGCTGTCCAAGCACTTACCCAAATGGATTGAGAGCTCCGTGCCCTAACTCTATGTTTTAATTACTTCAGGTTTGCGGGACAAATTCCTGGAACTCAGTCATTTCAGAAGGGTCTCTCTAGATTGAAGTATGTGTGGGCAACATATACAAATGGAAGGTCATGGGCAGTTTACACACCACATGGTTGTTGCGGTTGTGCCTGTAGGAAGCAAGTTTCTGGGGATTTCTGGTTTCTGGTAAGTATTGACATGATGAGTAATTCATAATAGCTCCGTGGCACAGGTTCCTGATATATAGACTTTATTCGGCTAGAAATACATATTTGCAGACTTTTTCCAAATAACTTAAAATCCAACATAAACAATATGAAATTTGAAATATCTAAGTTAATGTGACACAGTTGATCCCCAACATTAACTTGAGGAGTGTTGGTGCTTTTGCTCTTCTTTACTGAATTACATTTTATAACCTGACTCAATTGACCCAATTATCGGGTGCCCAGTTGTATCAACTAATGTAATAGGGGGCATTACAGTAATATCTAATAGATGTAGAGATAATGATTAAAAGCAAAAGCTTACAGCTAGAGCTCCCCTCTACCTTGACATCCTTCACCCTTTTTTTCTTAGTTCACACTTTCCCTTTTTTCCTCTTCATGTAATTCCTCCCTTGCTCTCACTCTAAGTAACATTTGCCATCTTACTTTCCCTTTTTTCTGTCATCTCTCCCTTCTTACCACCGAGTATACTCTCTCTGATCGAGGTGACAGTATGTGGCCCCACCTTACCTCAGCTGCCTGGCATTTGGGCATCAATCACTACTTACTCCTGAGCAGTGCTATGTGTCATTCTGCAAGTCAATCTGCTGGATGCGAGGCATTATGGATTTGATAATGAAGCACAGACAAAGCGCACCGAGTGAATGGACCGACGTGTTTTCAGCAAGGTAAAAGTGGGGAGGAAAAAACTAGAAGTCTTACAAAGACACCACGTGGTTGTTTAGGTGGTAGGCCAGGCACTCGGAACTGCTGTCAGTGCGAGTCGGATCACTGAAGGAGAACACAAGACAGGTGGATCAAAGAGATTTCTGTATCATCTCAAAACCCATCGCATCTGTCTTTTAAGTCCCCACAACGTTTCATTTCCCCTGGAAATAGCCTATGGTCTCTTAACGACTAACAATACTCGCAAGTAGGCCTTTTGTCTGTGCCATCAGAGCTATGTGAGGAGGCGGCTTTGTAGATGAGAATCCTTTCATTTGAAATGAAGAAAGCTCTTCACTGTGTACATACGGAAACCGGGGATGTATCGAAAGTGTCACGCGCAGCAGCTCGGCCTAAATATTGCATGAAAGTAACATCAAAGTGAGGATCATTGGGATGCCACTCAAAGAGAGTTTGACACTGCTTAAGAATATAGTCAACCAGTACATGAAACTGTCATAACCAATTTAATAGTGTCCGTCTTAGCTTGGCTTTTTCCCGCTTAATTCTTTTTTGCCCTTTCATTTAATTCATTTGTACGCTCAAAGCCTTGGCCTTGCCTGCATTAATATGAGATAAACCTCTGAATGGGGGGGACGACATTAATTGTGTCTAAAGGAATTCAACTGAAGTGGCAGCCCTCTCTGTCAGTGGCAGGCAAAAAGTTGTCTCTCTCATTCCACCCCACACGCTGACATCAAAAGCAATAAGTGGGAAGAGCTATTCTAATTGCCTTGAAGCGACCTGCCTGCGTATTGTGCTTTGTGTGCTTCGCTTCAAATGAGTCCTTCAGTCCCTGTCTGTTTCTTGACAGCAAGGTTCAGGGGTGTAAATGGCCACTCTGCCGCTGTAAAGCACTTTTGCAAAACACTCTTACCAAGGACCATGCTGGCATAAATATAAGAAGAAACATGCATAAAGACCTAAACACGCACGCACTCAGAGTTTAAATACTGACTGGATCTGAGTGGGCAATTATCCTTGATTTCCCTTTCAATAATATCTGGCATTTTGTCGCCATCTAGGCAGCAGAGAGGGTACTGCGCGGATCAGTGCAGACCAGAACATAGATTTCTTCACACGGGTCAAATTTTTCTACCGCCTGAAGTCTCCTGCAACACTGAAGCAGAATGGGAGTGAATACGAGGGGAGGGAAGATGTAACTGCTCATGTGATCTTGTGTGGATTACGACTGAGCAGAGGAAGGAAAAGACGAGAGAGACGTGCCGGAATAGGTAGTGAGCAGATGGAAAAGAAGGATGGGCGCAGGGGCGCAGCGGAGCAGCAAAGAGAAAGGAGGTTAAAATGAGTAAGCTGGAGTGATTTCCTTGTAAAAGTCAGACAGACCCTCTCAGCTAACAGTTCCGTTCAACAGCAGTGAGGGATTTGATTACTTCAAAAGACTCTCGCTAAGCACGGAGCGAAGTGTAAAACCCCAGAGTCATGTTGGGAGAGAATGAAAAAGTAGGGCCGACGCCTTCAAACAACCACATCACATGCTCCGAGAGTAAAGTGGCACATCAGAGGATCAGTTTCCACCAGAGCTTTGGAAACAATGTTAAAGTCAAGGTGATGGAACATCTTTGTATGATTATCCCGGTTTTCAGACCATACGAAGCATTCTCAGCAGCCTTGATATCCGCGGGAAAGAAGGTGCAGCGCTGTTTATATGCAACAGTAGCAAGCCATCTGATGTGTTTTCCTAACACTGACCCCGGGATCAGCTCTGAATCGAATGGAAAATAGCACATTAAGGACGAGTGTCAACACAGAATTGTTGCTGGAAAGAATCTAACAGTCACGGCGGTTTAGAGAAGCTTTTCTGAGTGCTCGCTTCAACAGAAATGACCTGCGTGCGTGAGTGTGAGTGTTTATGTTTGTGTGCATACAGAACGCAGCCCAACAACAGTCATGATTAATCAGCATGACGCAATTCTCTGCCATCCCCTTATCTTCTATTCTGTCAGACATTTGCAAACCTAATGTGCATGTTTGTATGTATGTATGTACGCAACAACACACTGCAATGTAGATGCAACGCTCAAATCAACAACCTCCTGACACAGTCGAGCTGAATTGTTGAAACGGCGAGCTGTATAAAGTTTGGATTCTGAACGCTGGATTGCATTTCGGCACAGCTGCTTCTCGTTTTTTTATATCGCCGCCATACTGTAATAACAGTCTGATTTGATTGGCATCGGAATAAAAGATGAGATTCTCTGTAAAAGTTGTTAACTGTAAAACCGTTGTTTGACTCCACAGATGTTCTTCTCTCTGATCTCGAACACGCGCCACCTCACGCGGTCTCATGGGGGAGCATATGCGAATGAGATGGAGGCTGAATGGATGCAACAGCAAATGCTAAACACGTCCGGTTGGGGAAATGATTGGGAATACGCAGTCAACATGGGTTTTCCTTCAGCGAGAACTGGAGGTGAGATTCTCATTGTCGGACAAAGTGGGTAAAAGGGGTCACAATCTCCCCTCCTGTTCCTGAGCTATGGTGTCGAATAATGGCCAGAAAAGTGTTTTCAGAACATTATATCACAGTGAAGTTGACCTCATACCTGCTGGATATATCAGGTCATATTTATCATTTTGAAATGTGTCATAATACCATATGAAATCTTCGCTCAAGGTTAAAAATGTGTATAAGATCTCAGTGACCTCTGACAAATGGACGACCTGAAACATCATCATCGGCGGGGAGGCATCAAAAGCACAGCAGAAGCTTCAGATTACCACCAACATGTTGGAAATACACGGCTCAGAATCCGTTAGGGGTACTGGTGTTCAACGTTTATTCTGTGACAAATCTGAATTTTAATCGCATTTTTTTCTGACTTTAACTGCATATCCTTGCACATGCATATATGCACCCATATCCCAATATCCCTAACCCATTTTTGAGTACTGTAATTAGTGCGACCTAAATCACTCTGCAGCAGTTCAGATGGTTTACATATGGATCTGCAAACCCCTCGCATTACCAGATAATCTGGGCTGAACATTGGTACCGGCCAAGGTCAAAGACAAGCATGTTTAGAATGATTTTAATAAGTGGAGTTACCGCTTTAGCTGCATTTTGAGCAGAAAATAACTCCATATTAGTATGCTGGAGGTTGAAACCTGTTGGGAATAGAGCAAGGTAAGCATACCGCAGGACATGCTTCACATGCTCTCCATTGTGTGTACAGATAAACGCTCAGTGATTTCTATACCTCATTAAACTCTTCAGGTGCCACCTTTTAAAACAATTCTACGCGGAGGACCTCAAAGGAAACAAGAATGGCCCAAAAAAAAATAAAAAATAGGTGTTCATCCAAATGTAAAGCTGAGATGAAACTTGGCTGTGTGTTTCCACGCCGAGATACGTATTACACTACAGTTAATAAAAATATTAGCATTAAGGGCTGCACCGGTATAGTCTCTCTGCATGAACGCAGCTACGGAGCGACTCATCTAACAACACACTCATGAAAAATAGATCAAGTGCAGCTGGCATCTCCCTCTATTGACCCTGTGGCTACAATTAACAATACAGTCAGTGATGAAAAGGTAGCTTTTCAAATACCTATGCTAAGTGGCTCTTATCTATGACCCAATAATGATCTGCAGCACTCTAATCTATGGCCTTGACTAAAAAACAAAAAAAACAAAAACGCATCACGCCAACAACAGAGCGTAATGCAACTCACAATACTGTTGCCTGCTACTATGATCAGCAGAACTACTCTTGCGGAAGAGACAGGACCCCACAGTACCAGCCCTTTCACATGAATACTCCCACTGTGCTGCCGGCGTCTTCACACACACTCCGTGGCAATAGAGAGGAGTCATCGCAATCGCGAAGAAAAAAAAAAAAAAAGACATTTGTGCCTCCTGCCAAACGTGGAATCGAGCCTGTGCGTTTGTGTGCGACAGGGAAAAGAGAAGGGAGGACATATCTGGATGTTTGCGAGTGTGGCGAAGAGACAGACGAACAGAGCGGGTGAATAACTCATGAATATCTGTAATGTGTTACAGAGAGTGTTGTGAGAGCGGATGGAGGAGGAGGAGGAGGAGGAAGAGGCAGGGACATGGAGAAACTGAGAGACGAGGGGTGTTAACGCCGGCGCTCTTCCTCGCACGCGCAGTCTTAAGTATGTGGTCGTCAGGGGATTGCTCTTTTGGGGGCTTAACTTGCAGCCCTTATCTCTACCTCATCTATACTGTCTCTATGTCCGTCCGACACCCGCTTCATCTGAGTGCTTGTTCGTTTGCTCGTGCGGCCGCAGAATTGACAAGAGAACAAACTGAGATGAAAGTGTGATCAACACGGGGGACAGCATTGCATTGTACCTCTGTGTCCTTCACACATGGTTACCAAGGCCTCATGTGAGTGTGTGTGTTTGTGTGTGTGTTTGTCTGTCTCTTCACAGCGACTCAAACTCATCAGTACTTACAAATAAGCCATTAATCCACTCTCCTAGGACGCAGGGTGTTCTCCCCCTTTTTCTCCGACTTGGCACATTTCACGATCACACCATGCAGTGTCCACTGGCATTTTGCATAATTAGACCATTTATGTCAAATACGAGCTGATTCTAATGGCCCGCTAAGGGTACATATTTACTATAATTGGTACTCTTACTATCTCTATCCGTCATCGTCCCTCGCTTCATCCTCCTCTCATCCACTCCCTTCCCCGGGAGAGCGTGGCGGCAACGTCGAGGGAGAGAAGATTGAAGAAGACTGTGTTTCCCTCAAAGGTCACAACCTACCACAGTGGAGTTAAGATAGTGTTTAACCTTATAGCCTATTACAGCGCAGCTGCTCAACCAAAGTCACAGGGGAACACAGGGATACATTTTTAAAAAACTCCCTGGTAAGTCTCTGTTTCAGACTCTACCGTTAAAAAAAAAAAAAACAGAAAAAAAAACAGGGCTTTTTACCCCACTTTCCTGTCTTTTTAAGAATAAGCTTTTCATCACACCTTCCCCACAAAGAAATGAAAGAAAAATGACACTATCTGCGTATAGATTGGTTCCCTATACACGTCGCGTTCACCGGGCCATTAAGGCTGCCAACAGGAAATGAATGCAGCATCACGGCAAAAAGGAAAAGTATCTACAAAATGCACAACCAAAACAGGAAGAGGCATTGTTTTCCCTGGTCGCTATCCCCAGGTAAGCATGGAACAACTTGAGAAACTGTGGAAACTTTACATTGCAAAAGAAAAAGAACCTTGCTGATGGAGGAGGCAAAGAAGGTGAAGAGGGAGAAAGGAACAAAAGTGAAGGCAAGGGCATTCACTCAGTGGAGAGCGTTGGTATTTCATCAAAGTTGTTCCCCTGCTGATATGCGTTCCCCCTTACCAGCAGGACGTGAGACTGTTCAAAACCAGCTTTCTTTCTACTAGTTCGGTAAACAAAACCTGACTACTTATTGATACAAGTGGGTGTTTTACTCTGCCTTTTCATGGCACTGAGATCTGGGTTGCGAGACCAAATGTGGATTCTTATTGTTGTTGTTTTGCTTTGAACAGCAGCCAGACTAGCGGTAGCCACGCCGCTAACACTGTGTTTGCGACAGCGGCACCAACAGTAATACCACAGGGCAGCCTGGAGGGGGGAAAGATGAAACAATGTCTTCCTCTTCCTCTGTTGCATCCCATATCAGTGATAATTTTTACCAATTTTTGCAATTGACAAAAAACAAGTAATACGAAAAATCTAGCATTGAGTTGGTTCTGTAATAACCGGTTGCTGGTTGGTTGCAGCAGCATGCTTTGGTAAGTTACAGAATTTCGACACAAGAGCCCAACTTTGCAAAGACGGGGAAATATAGGCTAGTGCATGTTGAATTAACCTACTCGGTCCACTGACTCCATTAAATTATCTTAATGTTGTATTGTACTGTCAGCGTCATCTACCTTAACCACCTACGTTTAGTTAGTGTGGCAGTTCATCTAAAAAGGACAAAAACATAGTCACAGAGGCAGGCAGCCAGAACAACCAAATGCAAGCTTAAATGGCGAGCTGATATCAATAACAAAATATGAAATCCAAAACTTAAGACAAACCACGGAGATAAAGTAGAAAGAAACACAGGAGCCCATGCACATAGCATGTGGAAGCTCTTTTACATTTGACCCCAACCTTTTCTTGTCCATCGGCACGACTCACAAGCTGCCGGTACTCCTCTGCCCTCGCCATATTAGCTTCTCTCAGCAGTTCATAATGGCCCTAAATAAACTGCCTTAACAGGGGGCACTACATGACTCTTCCATTATCGCCTGCCTGCATTTCTCCAAAGGTTCTTGAAGTACCCTGTGTGCGATACGCTAAAAGAAGAGGGGTGAGAAAGAAGGCCTATCCAGGGATGCACACACGCCAACAGAGTCGGACCAGAACAGACCGGGAGTATCTACGAGGGCAGGCCGCTCTGTGGGCAGCTTGAGCATCCTCCTCCACAACCACTAAGCCAGTGTGAGCGAGTGCCAGCATTTATTTTATTTCCACTTCAAGCACTGGTTAGAAAACGTGTGTGCTGGTGTACGGGTCAGGTGTGCATGCATGTGTGTGTGTCTGTCTGTCTGTCTGTTCATTTGCTGAGTTAGATTTTCCATCAAGAACATAATAAACACCCCACAGAGCGCTTACCAGACTGTGGTCGGCTGCACAGGAACAGCAGAGATAAGTAGAATGGGAAGGAGAGTGAGCCCTCAAAGCCCCGCACTAAAGAGCCTGTTCGCCAGCCGATTTTTACAACAACAGTAACACCAGGGTACATTTAGACGGCGACATCTAGATTGGTATTGGGCTGCTTTCTTTTTGACCCATTTCATGCTCTTTTATTCTGAGTGTTTGTGTGTCTCTGTAGGCTGTTAAATTGCAAACTTCTCTGCAATCTGTTTTTTTTTTTTCTCCCCAAAACTCTAACCGTTTATTCCAGCAGTTTGACGACGGGAGCTGAGACGTCAGCAAGGATCTGGAAGACAGACAAGAGAACAGAAGAGGGGAAAGAAAGAAATCACCCTGCCTTAATGACTGCCGTTCCTCATTAACGTCACCATTAGCCTTTTTGGTGCGTCACACTTTTGCCCCCTTATCCGGACTCCATTACAAAAAGCCCATCACTGGAACAGCACGGCAGGTTTGAAAGGGTGCCTCCCATGCAGAGGGATTCTTGGTTTGAAACAAGAGGTCGGCTTGGGGTCCACGTTGAAAGGATGATTCATCTCAAGTAGTGAACAGAACATGGCTCCGTTTGGACTTTTCAGGAACAGAAAACCAGAGGAAGCGTGGCGGGAGGGAGTGTATACGGGAGTGTTTGCCATTATCCTCTGCGGAAGTTGATACGACTGAACAGTAGACCTTCTGGCAGATGTGAAATTGCTTTACCTATTAATGGAGAAATGACAGCCGTAATGGAGTATGGTGCTGAGCACAGCAAGGACCTCCGTCGAATGTGCAGGCTTTCATATCGCACACCTGTTGCTGCACTCTTAAATAATAAAAAGCGGTGACATACAAGGAACAGCCTTGTCCTCTCTCTTTGTGATAATCCTAAATAAATGAATTGCCTATAGGGCCAGGTGAGGGTGTCAGGCATCTCCAGGTGTTTATGTGTATTTGTGTATATATGTGGCGGCAAGGACACCGCGGCAACTGTCGGTCGTCGGCGCCACATTTGAAACATTCTTCCTCGAGACCATGACCTCCCTCCACCCTCCATCTGTGTCTCTCTCGGTGGCTGCTGCGGCTTAAACAGGAACTTTAACAGTCCGTTGGTCACTGCGCCCATAAACGGCCATGACAGCAAATCTTCCCGCGGACACGCCCAGGTGCCAGCCCAGAATTTAAACAGTGAGTATAACTGTCACCCACCGTCTCCTCGTGAGAGAGATGTAGAGAAGAGGAAGCGGAGAGATGGAGTGAAGAGAGAAAAGTGGCACTGAGGATTTTGAGGAAATAAAAGGGGGATTAAGATTTGTGAATCAGGTTAATTAAGCTAAAAGACAAGTTTCACCGGTGAAACCTGAGGGGGTTAAAACAAAAACAAAAAATACTAATGTACGAGACAGACAAAGAGGAGGGAAGACAGGGAGGAGGAATTAAAGTGGGAAAAGGAGGAAAAAGGAAGGGGATAAAAATCCTTGCAGCTGCAGCTCCCAGCTGTGCTGTGCTTATTCTGAATCATTGCTCCACCCAGAGAGACTGCTTAGCGTTTCATTTGGAAAACAGGGATTTATCGCCAAGGAGGGGGCTGCTGCTGGTGGTGCTTGTGTGTGTGTGTGTGTGTGTGTGTCCACACGTGGTTGTATTTAAGGGGTGGGTGTGTATGGCAGCTTATTGTAGAGAGGAACTTGGCTCCCCACCTGATCGTCTATAAATATGAGCACCTTGTTCAAACCCACACACTATCATATATTGAGGCTGGATGTTCCTGGGATTCTGAGAGGGGAGTGAGGCAGTTCTAACAGTTTTCATGTGGATGATGAGTCAGGTGGAGTATGGGGTAGCATTCACATGTTGAATACGAATGTGCATGTGTTTTGTGTGCGAACAAGCCGGAGAGCTGAGCGCCGGATCAGTGGAGGGGAAAACGTTACCATATGGTATAAGTTTTCAGTGGTTTGCATCAATCTGTGCTGTATTTGCTTTGTGAATTCATTTACATGTGGCATATTCAAAATATTTACAGCTACCGCTTCTGGTGAGGAGAGCCAGGAGGAAAGAGATTCTCCCATGGAGCTGGGTCCACCTGTTAATCAGCACCATACATCCATCCTGCTGAAGATTTGGCACTTTGATTGAGCACTGGTGGACAAAGGACACCTGTTATGTTTTTCTTTTTTTTCCCACTTTCCTTCAGAGTTTTATGGTAAAGATCTACAAAGTTAATAAGATCAGAGTCTGCACCTACAGAAGCTCCTATTTCCTACAGAAAACACTGCTCCGGAAATTGCCTCATCAGTGGTCCCGCCTTTAATTCTGTTACTTTGTGACATCACACTACATCATCAAGTCATACATTTGCATAATTTATACCTGGCAGTTGGTTTGGCATGTAAGAAATGATTCAATACAGCTACTCTGTGGTTGTAAGCGGTGCTTCGGATGTGATGCCTTAAAGAAACAGGAGCTTAAACAGAGCTTTTCAGACAGAGGGCTACAGCCCTGGATAGTATAAGGAAATCGATGTGTTTTTTGAACATCACACTATCTAGATGTATTCTAGTAGTGACCCAAAATAAAACTATGAGCCTTAAAATGAGCATAATGTGTGTCCTTTAAAATGTTTCAGGGGTAGAATATCACAAAATGTCAAGGACCTGAAGACTGTGATTTACATATTTTGAGTTTAAAAGAAAGTAATTAGGAAGTTTGCCAAGAATGGCGTTGCTAATAAAATCATACCAGTTTGAGTTTATTGCCGTGAGATGACCAGAGCGTCCAATGAATCTCACAGCACTGAGATACACGCTATACACGCATGAAACACTTCCAACACTTCTCTGTGAGTGTAGATGTGGGCGGCTTGTGCAAGATGGGGCAGGGGCTAATCAATAACACACGGAGTTAAATAATTTCTTTGTAGGCACTATTAGCTTGAATCATCATCGCCTGGTATCAGAAGATCGAACCGCAGCGTGGAAGTGAACCGATGGCTCATCCAATTAAAAATGAATAATCCACAGCGCAGAATGTGCACTAAGCCTCCACAGGTCAAACACGAAATACCAAATGAACTGTATTGTCTGCAGCCTCTCAATACATCCAGAGAGAGAGAGGGAGAGAGGGAGGGAGAGAAAGAGAGGGAGAGAAGCAGCAGAACAGCACAGAGCTTCCCAAATGAGCTGTTTGCCTGCCACGCTTCGGGGCACTCCCATCGTTGCTGTGTTTGGAAATTGTCTCAGCTAGGTTATTTTAAAATTAGCTGCGGCTTAAACCTTAGCAGCGTGCCACGAGAAGTGTTATTAGAGTTAAGCGTGCGGTGATGACTTTGGTGCTGAAATTGTATTGATCTTCTCGGAAGAAAATTTGTTTTTTTCTGCGCTGGGTCAGTGGTCAAAGCAGGAAGTAGAAGAGCATCCCTGCAGCTGGATTCATCCTTGCTCAGTGGCACTTCAGTGAGGCAGGTGATGATCTGACCGAGGCAAAGGGTGCACAGAAGGGTCATAAAAATGATCAGACTGCGCAGCCTTTACTGCTGCTACCTGTTACTTAATTTAAAGGTGCAGTATGTAGTTTTTGTGAAGAAAGCTTCAAACGGTGTTCAGGGGACCTTATTAATACTGTAAACATTAAACATCTGTGTTTAAATAATTTCTTCTCCAAACTTTAATGCAAACCAGCACTGATTTCGTGAGGGGGAATATGGGTTAGTTCTGTCCTGGGTGAGCGGTCAGTGCAGAGCATCCCTGCAGTTGGATTAATCCTTGCTCAAGGGCACCTCAGCGGGAGCAGCAACGTGAGAGAGAGAGAGAAAAAAAAAGTGTCATAAAAACGGTCAAATCGGAGCTGCCTTTACTTCTCAATTTGAAAGAGGGAGCTGAGTGGCAGAAACAGCTGTTCAAGTTACCTCTCCCTCTCCGCATATTAAAGTCAGATCAAACGGACGACTGGCTCTATCACAGTGGGGAATTAAGGCTTTTTATTAAATATCCCGGGAGAGTCCGAGTCTACGGAGAGCAGCGGATTGAGCAAAATACCCAGAAGGGCGCCGCGAATAACACGGCAGAGCAGCCAACTTAGCTCTCTTCTTTCTTTCTTTCTTCCTTTCTTTTTTCTCTCTGTTGCTCTCACCCCCCCCCCCCCCCCCCCCCGTCTCCCTCTCTCTCGCTCCTCCATCCGCCTGTGTGCTTCCCACACACACACACACACACACGCACACACACAAGCCCAAAGAAACGTTCAAGTTGGTGGCTGAGCAGAATGTAGATGCGACTGGAGACAAGAGAGCCGGAGCTGCGATTTGCACACAGACATAACATACCCCCCCCCCCCATCCTCCATCCTCTCTCTCCCTCTTTCTCTCTCTCTCTCTCTCTCAGAATGTGGGGAAGGCATTCCGAAAGTGATCGCAGCAGAATCACCAGACACTCCTCTCTCTCTCTCACACACATACACTCTTCTCTCTCGGTGCTACAAACCGTGGCCAGCCGTGCGCGCAAGAGAGGGAGAGAGAGAGGGGGGGAGGGAGGGACTGAAACAGCGGGGTGATAAACTTGCTCTCGGATGTGGCGGCGCAGGTGACTCGGTGTGTCGTCTGCGCGAGACTCGGAACAAACTTGACAAGCCGGCCATTTGCGCCAAGAGTAGCCCGAGCGAGACCTAACGGATGCTCTCCCAAAAAAAAAAAAAAAAAAACCCACACAAGCGCCGGATCGCTCTGCGTTCCGGTGAAAACGTCCCCAAATCTCTCCCTCACACACACACACACACACACACACACACTCAGACACCTCTCTCCTGTCTTACCTGAGGGACGAGGAAAGCCAAGAGGATGCGGACTCCAATCTCCATGGTCGCGTGTTTGCAGTTTTGTTTTTTTTTTCTCAGGGAATATAAAAAAAAAAAGAAGAAGGAAAAAAAAAAAGAAGCAGATTCAAGACAGGGTGATGAAAGCTGGGTCAGCTCTGCTCATAATTCCACTGTCCAAGCGCCGGAGAGGAGAGGAGAAGAGAAGAGGTGGAGAGAGGAGAGAGAGAGGTGGAGAGAGGAGAGAGGAGAGCCTTTCGCTGTGAGCCGCCAGCTGCCAACTTCCCCCCCAAATACAACTGCAGTCTGATCAGCAAAGCATTGGATAGTGGAGCCGAGACCACAACCAATAGATTTATGAGGAGGACAGTGGGGTGGGGGCGGAGGAGGGAGGTGAGACGGAGGGAGAGGGCGAGGAGGAGGAGGAGGAGGAGGAGGAGGGGGGAGAGAAGGAGGAGGAGGAGGAGAGGGGACCGTCTCCGTCTAAGTTGAGGGTCTGCGTCGCTTTAATTCTGTTAATTATCCCGAGTTCTGACTGATCGGCAGGTGCAGCCTCTTCTTCTTGAGAATCCATCACCATCACATGCAGGTGTCACCCCCCCTTCTTCTTCTTTATTCAAAAAAGGTGATTTACAGCTTCTATCATCTCACATTCAGCGCGAGAGTGAGGGCGCGCGGCAAGCCTCCATTAAATGCGCTCTCCGCGTGTGAACGCACACGGAGCGGCGGTGCCTGCAGGGCACCCCGAGAGAGGCGAACTTCACTGATGATAGCTGGATTGTGTGAGATTACAATAAAACTACTGTCTGAGCCCACGTAATGGTTCCAGAAGAGCGCTGCTGTTGACAAGCCTATAGGTTACAGTCTGCTGAATAATTCCTGACTTTATTACCCTGAAACATTCATGGCAAGTCTTCATTTTTCATTACGAGCTCCGCTTTTCCTTCCTCCTCCTAGCCCTGTAATGAATTGTTAATTTGTGTGTGTGTGTGTGTGTGGGGGGGGGGGGGGGGATTTTATTTGGTTGTTTGTCAGCGGGAGCGTTTTTTCTTTTCCGTGGTTTGTGCGCCCCTCAGCCTCGGGCACCTCTCTCTCTCTCTCTCTCTCTCTCTCTCTCTCTCTCTCCCAGTCAACATACCTCTATTTTCCATGTGTTCTGAGTGTAACACAATCCATTACATATGTGAATAACAATAACTCCACCAATTTTACCCGTTAATGTGTGTTTTGGGACATACACATGTATACATATATATAAAGTCGTATAAAATCTGTTGTGGCTCTGGGGGAAACTGCAGGTAATCTGATAAATTGTCTCCGGTGATGTCACTCAGTGGCTAGGTTGTATAGTGAGTGTTGTAGTCCTCTGGTCCTTCATCACACTCATACTTACAGCACTGTTGGACCCATTATGGACAAAATCCTTGCAGAACAATCACTGATTTCACCTATTTTTAAGGGCCTGTGTCCATATAGTGGAGCACAATTTTGACTGACATCTGCTCATGCTGTGGTAACAGAGGGCTGAGCACAACGCTCATAACAAAGAGCGACCAGCCTTTCTGAAAAGTCGAAAGACTTTCAACTCGAAGCACTCATGGCGGCAAAAAAGGCAGACGCACAAAAAAGGCGGTGGGAGCGACACTTTGTCTCTGGGCGGCCGGCTACATATGCTCACCCCTCATTATAAAACATGAAAAACAACAAATGCTGCATCAAATGTTAGGTAGACACAGGCCATAATTCCACACATTCTTCTTCCTTTTCAAAACCTGGCACCTACATTGCCCACAGTGCAACTTAGCCAATGAGTGACATCAGTGAAGGCAATCTATCAGATTACTTGCAGCTGCCCATGGAGCCACGGCTACTTCTTTTACATATTCAGTAATACTCCCAAAGAACTGTAAATACACTTTAGGGAGTAAAATTGGCGAAGTTACCCTTTAACAATATTGAGTGAAAAATGTAATCTTTCTAAATGTCAAAGCCCAAAAAAGAATAAGTGTACCAACATGAGAGAAAGCAACTAGTGACACATTTTAAGAGATTCATTATGAGGCATTTCACTTTAAAAGTTACTAATGTGGTGAAACGATAATCAGAATTGTTGCAAATTAATTTCACGTTGATCAGATAATTCGACTGACAAGACTTCATTCATCATTTCAGCTCTACTCAGGCGCAAACCAACTGTACATTTGTTCTTCTTTACCAGACAGAGCTGTTCAAGTAAGTGGTTTTGATATGGACAAATCTTAGAAATTAGAAATTGGTCAATTTATGGGCTTTTTGTGAAGTCTGGTCATGAAGATATTTTTCACTGTGAGAAAATCCAATAAAAAGACCAGTTCCAATAACGAGTATATTTAATCACCTCTTGTGTACACGGAGCTTGATATAGCAGCATATTACATCTGTCCCATAAACCTGGACTGCTGTCCAACACTGGTGCACTGGCTGGCATGTTCCTGCGTGGTGATGAACACCTGCACTGCTGTGTACTGTGATTCAGTCCCACACGCACCCCTTTGCCTCTCTCAATACTCAAATGTGTGGCTGAAAATAGTCCCAAAACAATGAAGTATTGCTCCAGTATCAGTAACATTTCCTAAAACTGAGCCAAACTGTATTGAGAAGTTGTTTTGTTGAATCAATATACAAACAAGGCCCTGATATCGTCAGCAACAGTAACAAATAAGCCTGGGGTTAGGAGAGACTCACTCTTGGAACGAAAATAATGGCATAAAGAATGAAAAGCTGTTGGTTTTGCAATGACAATATACAGACATATAAAATATTACTGGCCTTTTCCCTGAAGTAATAAGACAACAACCCTCTTGCCCAGGTGTCCTTCAGTGAAACACTCTCTAGATACTGTTACTGTGTCCTCTCGGTTTCCTCTTCGAAATAATCAATTAGCTACCACATAATTATTAAAGTGGAGGGTGGCTCATTTGCATTCAACCCTGTGGCTGATTAAAGTCCCAATGGCGTACACTATAGTACCGCGTGCATACAGTAGATTGATTTAGTCTGCCGTTTACAGTTTTCTCAAGTTACATAGTGGCGCCTGTCGGCAGATTGTTGCCTGTTTAATTGATCCTATATTAATTAAAAGGTTGACGTGGGGCAGAAGACGCGGCAGATGTTGTCACAAGGAGTTTGAGAACGGTATAATGACGTTGCTGCTCAGAATTGAATCAGTTTTGCTCCTTGAGACTTGATGCAGTGAAAAAGAATCGAGAAGGAGATCTGCCGCCATGATGGTCAAGGTTTAGACATCGTGAAGTGTTCGATGAGCACACAAACTTTTTCTCATTCTGGGGCCCAAAGGTCAGACGTCTATTAAAGAAACCCATCAGTCTTTCTCAGGGGGCAGAGCTGCCAAAGAGCGCACTTAATCTTCATGCAAAGTACCCTTAACCTCCAACTCTGAGACAAATCGCGGGGAGCTAAACAGACGAATGGGTCTGCTGTGGGTGGAAAGGAAATCTGAGATAATGGAAACGTCCAGAGCTTCTCTGTGTCTCTCAGTCCGTTTCTCACACATACAAACATGTTCATAAGGCGTACATAATGCGCTGACAGATTTTTAAATACATCCATCCTGAGTAAGAGAAATTAAAAAGGTTAGCGCACAAAAGTCAGGTGGGGGTCTGCGCATATCTCTCCGCGCAGGAAAGGCAGTCAAAGCCTCGCCTTTCCCTCTTCAATGGATGTGAAAAATGAGGGCAGGAATTGTTGTGACGCCTGAGGAATTGCTTTTCCCAGACAATTTTTCTGCCATATTCATTTATCAGTGAAGTAAAGGCATCAGGAACGTATCACCAGTGACTGCCTGGTTCAGAGCACACAAATTCATTGGGCGATGGAACCACTTGCACTCGGAGGCCCAGAAAGGAGGACGACTGAAATAATCAATTAAAATGACATGGGTGGGTGAGGAATAAAATGTCAAACATTGCCTGTCAGATATTTCTAAATCATCCCTAGATATATGAGAGCCAGGGAATCATAGAAAAGAAGTCATGTTCAGTTTGTAAGCCATGGCTGAGTGGAATCAACCGATCATGACAGAGACGTCTGTTGGGTAGCACGGGAAGAGACGAGGCTGGCTCAATCAGTCTGACAGCTTTTAGGCTAAACTTCATTAGTCCAAAATGCTCATGACTAAGCTTTGTCAACACAAAAACAGAAGGAATCTTGATTGCAATATTATAACAGATTTCCTCTCTGGAAAATGAACTGTAATGCTCTTCTGTGTACTGAACAAACTTTTGGAATTGGCGCATATGTCGCTTGATGTCTCACTGTTTGTTATTTGCTGTTTCTCTTCTATATTTTCATTATCTGCATCTGTACAAGTGTTATTGAGATTGCTGACCGACAAGTGAAAAATGCAAACGATACTTGACGTGAACAGCCATTGAAGATGTCCTGTATTGCTTGTGAGGGACTGTATAGACACGCATTAAAGTGTTTTATTTACCACACAGCTCAGAGCTTCAAGAGCAGTTAAAGCCTTGATTAACAAAGAAGCCGAGCGGTAGACATCCAGCCAATTTAAAGTTGCTGCGAACTTTCTGGTTGAACTTTTTCACCTGTCTTTGAAAAGGTATGATCGCAAATCATGGAAACTTAATATGACTCTCTGACAAAATATGACTCTCACCAGGATAAGCTACTTAAAATTGTCGCATTTTTTTTCTTACATGTATATATCTATGTATATATGTATGTATATGCATATATCTTTATCTCAGATGATTGTCCTTGGCCATGCAGGAGGAATGCAGATGTTGACAGTGGTGCAATAGCAGCAATTTGTCTCACATTCAACTCAATGTTCACAAATAATTGCGTTCTTTCCTACCACAGCCTCTATATAGTACAAATTCTCTGTGGTTCCGAAACCTTGAACTGTACCACAATATAACCATGTATACATGTTTCCAATTATTCAGATTCATTAGGCTAATCATCCGGAACAACAACATGAACACACAGGGGACATGGGGCGGCAATTAGCTCCATTTATCTGATTTAAGGCACAAAACCTGCTCTCGCTCTCTCTCTCTCTCTCTCTCCCTCCCCCTCTCTCTCTGTAATGTATTACGTGCTGCCATTTTCACAGAAGTCCAGCATATGAATTGGACCAGATATCTGATTTGTTTGTCAGCGAAAGCCACTTGTCACTGTTTGAAAAGAAGTCCAGCCTCCCTGAGAAATACTGCCACTAGATGGGGTTAAAGTGTCAATACTACCGGAGCGACTAATCCTTCATCTGGAACATCTGAGCGACAAACTTGAGCTGAAAGGCAGAGAGGCCCAAAGAGGGGAACAGAAACAGAGATACTGCGCTCCCCTGCCTTCCTCCCTTTTTTGCAGTATAGGAAACTCCTCTTCTTTCACGGTAAAGAGCCCAAGGCCTGAGCCTTCGTCTGTCTCCAGAGGCCTACGCTGGGAACCTACTGTTATCCCTGTAGATCAAATGTGAGGATATTCCTTGCAAGCGTAACTTTATGTGTATATTTTTTTTCCCCTTTTTGTCCCTATCCATCTCCTTTCACACACAGCAGACGTGACTGACAGAGGGAAGCGAGGCAGACGCCATGTTTCCCTGAGAGAAAGGCAGCTGGATCACTGAACCTGACATCCGGACACCGCACAACAATTCTTTTTGCCTTGGGAAAACAAGGGGTGAAACTACAAGCGTTGACCTGTGGGCAACAGAACAAGCCATTGGGTTCTGTGTTATGTAACACAGGAGGATATTAAAAGGACAACACTTAACACTTACAAACTGATTAAATACAGCAGCTTGGTCCGTGGCCCTAAGCTCAAACTATGATGCTCTGCTTGACCCTCTGCCACCAGGTTTGCGTAAAGGGCTCCGCAGTCAAGTTGGCGATGATGAATGGGCTACGTTAGTTTAGACTTTCACCATAAAGCTGGCTGACTAACATTTGAAATATTATGACATATAATGGCTTTCGGACTGTTATTAACATCATGGAACGGTCAAGGTTTGTTTGGGTGTAGGCACCAAAACTGCTTGTTTAGGTTTAGGAAAAGATCATGGCTTGGGGTTTAATAACAACATTACTTATTGAAGTTCTTCACGTCGCTTACTTTTCATAATTGAAAGCAACACTGTGTAACTTTTTCACCTTAAAATAACAGCTTCAAAATCATCAGTGTCTTGTAATAGGGTGAATGGTGTCCCTGTCTCAGCCACTCCGCCCCCCCACCACTTGTTTGTGCAACTTCAGTTACAGGGGAGGATCACAGTGTTACATACATGTTCACTTCAATATACAAGTTTTTAACACATAACATTGTCATGGCGTAATGAGTTTTGTTTGTAGTTAGCACCAACATTATGTCTGACGAATTGTTACAGATCTGGGATTTGTGTTGGGACAGTGTGACAAAAAACGGTGGGGGGCGCCAAGTCGCACAACATGTCAAAAATAATGTTGCTTGAACCAAGTTACCTTATGAATGTAGCATGATTTAAAAAACAAACGATCATGACTCCTGGTCACACACATTGGACTTAGACTCTAGTCTCCTGGGGTATGACCGAACCCTGACAAATGTTTCTCATTCTTTATACAACTGCACTTGGAGGGGTTAGAAATGATGCAAAGGGGTAACTACAGCATCTGTATATTTGACCTTTACTGTGGTATTTAGGGGCTTCACTAACACTGTCTTTCAGAAATGTTTATGCTCCTAAATTGCAGCGGAAGAGTCTCTAGCGCAAAATTGCAAATTTTCAGTCTTACTGTACCTGCAAAACTTTCACGAACAAATGATTGTATTTGTTTGCCCTAAAATACCAATTTTAAACTAGCAATAAAATATTTAAATCAAGATTTAGTCAATATTTGAGAGGATGCACCTTCCCAAGAACTAAAGGTAGCACACCACAATCTCAATTTCACCAATTACTTCTGACCATGTCAAACAACATGCTGACATTTTGGCCTTTTACACCTTTATCAGATTTGTCAACTCTGTCCTGAAAAAGGGTGTGTGTGCTACCTTCATCCCTTTGGATAGTCAGCAAAGTTGCAACACATGACTCTGGTTCAGCACCACCATATAAAACACATTGGGAAGGTGCATCCCATGTAATATTGACTCAATCTTGATTTAAATATTTCATTGCCACTCATAAATAGTTGCATGATTAAATGTTTTACAGTTCGGTTTAAGTACTCCAAGCAGCATGAGGATGATGTCATTAGTTAGGCAGGGATTTGGTCATACACTAAAGTATTATGTAAAGCAGTGCTTGAAATGCTGTCAGACTGGAAATCTGACTATATTTGCGTGTGCGCATCCCTGGCTATCGCCTCTCTTTATTTTCTCTCTTTTATCATTTGTTTAGTGTGTCACACAAACAAGTACTTTAAGAACCAACAGAGAAAAAGATGCAGGTGAGAATAGGAATATAAGTGTCACGTAGTGCACCCTGGCAAGGCAGTTTATTTTGGGCCATTATGACTCGCTCACAGAAACTGATATGGAGAGGGCTGAAAAGAGGGCTGGCAGCGTATGATGTCTGTTGCACAAGAAAAAGACACAAAAGTGCCGGTACCGAGTACCACGGAGTGCTGGCCCAGCTCAAGCACTGATACACTAAAAGGCCCAGCAGCGACTTTTTCTGCTGCAGGAACTCAGAGGGTTCAATGTCCAAAAAGAAATCCTGAGCAGCGTCCACAGACCTCTGATTGAGAGTGTATTAACTTCTGACATCGTGTCCTTGTTTGGTCACTTGTCTGTGAGAAGTAAAGCCAGACTCAGTCTCCAGAGAAGTGAACCGGAGAACTAAAATCAGAGGCAGAAACAAAAGCCGTAAAAAAGACTGGCCCATGAAATCCTTGATGACGCATTCCACCCCCTCCATACCTTTTTTTGAGCTGGGTGGAGGTTCAGAGTCCCTTTTGCAGGGAAGTGCTGTTTAAAAAAAAATAAAATCATTTATTCCCACAGCTATTGCACAGTTCAACAGCAGCTAAGGAAGAACCTATGGACTCACTGAGCTAAGCCAGCATATAGCACATTATGTTTAGCATTTAATTTATTTTTATTGACACAATAGTGCATGAAGCTTCACCACAGGCCATTTGTTGTCTTTTATGTGCATTTGATGCTCTTATATGTATTGTATGTATTTTTATATGAGCCATGCACACATTTACATTATTGCCTGCATTAATGGACAACATTTCTATCCGTTGACTATATCGGACATTACCTGTCTCAAGAACAAACTTTAAAGATGACAGTCTAAAAGTAAGGGCTAAAAAGAAATGGACCATGGGCCTGTTATGTAGTCATACGAGTGGCAAAAACAACATCAACATCATTTAATCTGCAGGAAAAACAAATCTTTAAGACTACATTTACAAAACAAATGAGTAGCACTATCTAAGCACATGTATCAAGTGTTAACTTATAAAATAGTGAGAGTTCCAACTATATGATCTGTTCAAAAATAATGTCACAATGCAAACATGGATAAATCTGTAAATAAGTTACCCAGAAGTCTTTGAGGAGAAATTTGGTGTTGAGATCGCGTATCGTCAGGGTATTATGTTTTCGTCAGTTTTGGGTTTTCAGTTAGCTATTTTCTTGTGTCTTGTTCCTTTGTCCCTTTCTACCTTCTACTCACCTGTGTATTCTGTTTCCCTCCTGTGTTCCTCCCCAGTCTAAATTTCCCCTCACACCAGCCTCACATCCGCCTCGTTATCACTGCTCTGTTCCCAGTGTCTCTCCACCTGCACCTTATCCCCTTGTCAGTTAAGCTTGTATTTAATTCTGTGTTCTCTCACTAACCGTTGGTTCATCTGTTCTTGTCCTACGGTCAGTCCTGTTTTCCTCCACCCGTCTCCTGTGCTCCTCTTCTATAGTCCTTGTGTGTTCCGTCTCTTCCTGATTTCTTCCTCATGGTTTTCTGGTTTGTCCTCAGTTTCTGTACAACTTTGGTATTTTCCTTTGCCTGCCCTTTGCTGCCACTTTCTGCCGCCTGCCTTTTTTATTGTTTGACATTGAGCTCAGTAAAGCTTGATTTTTGTTGCATTTGGGTCCTCATCATTTTGCAAATGTGACAAGATCAGGTATGATCCCAGTGACATACCAACTTTTCTTGACACAGAAACCTCTTGTCTCTGTAGCTTATAGATCTACAGCTACTTCTGCATCTACTGTTACTACAAAGCTCTGCTTTGTGAAAACACAATACTTTGCCATAAAAAAAACAAAAAAAAACCTTGCTAGTGAAGACATTGGCAGGCAGCTGTTACATTCCTTTCACAGTGTATTTGGCCAAACAAATTTTGCTTACCTCAACCTCAACCTCAACCTCATCAGACACCTTTTGAATGAATGAAAGTGAAATATGGTTCAGGCGTGCAACCAGACCACATATCAGCAGAGGTTGCGAAGTGTTTGACATCTCTGAGCTGCTCCTCCAATTTTACCTTACACTCTGCTTACAGCTGAACATTGATGTTTTGAAAAAATATTTTCTCCCAGTCAGAGTTTACTTAGAATCCTTGACCGTCATTAGCTTCTTAAAACCCTGTTTTTAAACTGTGCTCATAGGCATTACATCTTTAGCGGTACAGTGTGTAATTGCCCAGGTTATGTCTTTGTATTGCTTCGGTTTCTTCTCATATGGCGTAACTATTTTGAGGTGAGATTTCTCTACTTTGCTGTGGTGAAATGTAAGAAAATATGTACCTGTGATAGAGTAGGCATCAGGAAGAAGATGAAAATGATGAACTAACCTATGAAAAAATTGATTTGACATCAGTTCGAAGGTCAGGATATAGGTGATTTTTTAGGTAGGGCTGGGCAATATGGCAAAACTGTTATTACAATATGTTTTTTATATTGATTGATGTCAATAATTCGATATATATATATATATCATGATATATATTTAACAATAATATTAATGTTGAAAGTACAGTTTTAAGAGTATTCTCCGTAGGACAGAACCCAAAACAAACCAGAAGGTTAATTATCGTTTATAAAATACAACTATTTATTGCCAGAATGAATAGATGACAAACATTGAACAGAACAAACCAAGCAAATGGCTTTATGTTAAACACTGAATAAATAAAATTATAAATATGTACAACAAATTGCTTGTTTCAAACATGTCTCATTTTAGAGGTAGTATACTAAACTGAACTTTGATTAAAAAAAATAAAATAAAAAGCTAAATCTAGAGGATGATTATGCTACTGTATCCTGTGAATATTGCACATTCTTGAGCTTGCAGGTAGTTGTTCAGTTCAGCTTCATTAGACTCCTGTTCTGATAGACCTGATGTGGTTCAGACGTGAAACCGACCACATATCAGCTGTGGTTGCGAAGTGCTTGTACAGAATCTGTGACAGTCATTGGCTTCTTGAAGCCCTGTTTTTAAACTTTGCTTGTAGGCATCATATCTTTAGGGGTACAGTGTGTAATCGCATTGGTTATATCTTTGTATCTCTTTGGTTTCTTCTCATATGGGGTAATGGCTGAAAAAGCAGAGGCGATTGTTGGTTGTCGAAGTGAAGTTTGACTAGTAGAAGCAGTGGGGCTGGCCTGTGGCCAACTTCGGGAGGCTGACGCGAGCGTTATAGCACAAACTCATGCTTTCGGAGTATTGTTTGGGAACGTACCTTCTTAGATGATGGAAGAGGTTGGTGGTCGCTGGCACATTTTGCATCTAGTGCTACTTCAGGTAGCCGAACCATTTCCAAATAAGCAAGTTCTTCCTCTTTGTCAGTTTCCTTGCAGTCGGTTTTGCTAGTCGGACCAATCATTTTCCTGTGTATGCAAGACACACAGGTGGTCAGTGTCAATGTGAGTGAGTATGTGAGTGGGAGGGGCCAGAAACATGCATCGACCGGATGCATTTGTGTCTCTGCTGTGTGACTGGCTGTTGGTGTAGTGTTTTCTAGGTAGAGGATGGTAAAAAATAACTAGCGAAAATAAATGTCATACATTTATCATGGTTATTGTGAAATATTTTATCATGAAAATGATCGAGATCGTTTTATAGCCCAGCCCTATTATTATATATCATAGTCTATGTTGTTGCAAATATTTTTACAGAGGTTAGCATGCTGACCAGCTAGCTCCGCCCGTCAGGTTCCCAAGATCCTGAAATAGCGACATAACCACTAACACTTCACTGGTGCACGACTAACTAAGTTAGGTAATAGCAGCTACAGTAAGCAGCAATATACATATGCTGTCCCTATTGGTTTAAAGTATAAATTCATCAGGTGGTAGATACATATTGTACCTTTATTTCCCTGCCATTACATCCTTTTCAAAAACATAATAGAACCATGTGTTTCTCAAATTAAAATCACCCATACAGGGTGGCATTTTGCTGCTATCTCAGGAGATATATTAAATAGGCATGAGGCCCTGGGTGTGTTCTTGCTGCTAAGAAAATGGAACATTTTCACAGTAGGATAAAGGTAATGTCAAGACAGACCACTTGTAGTGTTTATAATTGGCACATTTCAACAGCATTATAGAGAGTGAAAGGCTATTGTAAATGTCTCCAGAGTGTTCCAGATGAACCAATACTGGGTAAGAGAAAGTAAAAGCGTTTCTATGGCTTATAAACTCCTCTCTTTTTTTTCTTGAGAACACCGCGTTCAATTAAATAAATGTAGTTGTTATTTTTCTCACATCACATCCCAAAATAAAAGGACCCTGAGCACTTTACTGATGATATTTACAACCATTGATCCCGAGCTGGCCTGAGGAACTGACGCAGATGGTAAGTAGCCAACGAGTCACTAAGCATGGTCTTGTTGCGATAAACTATTGTTATAGTCCGGAATAAATTAGCTTTATAACCATAAAGCACTCAGAATGGGGGAAACAAATCAGGGCGCCTTGGAATGATGAGACATCCATTCATAAAATCTCACTCTCGTGCGGTTTTGCATGCATGACCACAATTTGTTTACCGTCACGTTTCACATTATTTCAGATTTCACGGTCACAACCGTCACATCCACAACACTCTGATTCCATGATTTTTATGTTCATTTCCAAGCGTCTAAATGAACACTGTGCTTTAGTCAGAGCGAGGGAAAGGGGAAGAAATGTTTTCTGAGCTTCCTCCTGCTGCTTGAATGTTGTCAAAGCGATGTTGGATTCTATTTTAATTCTAACTATTCCATTTTAGCTATCCACTCACAGTCACTCACAAACACAGCCACACCTCAGAGCTACAATAAAAACAACCACAGCCTGATAATTCTGGTCACTGAACAGCTCCACCAGTGCAGTTAGGTGTTAAGTGAGTGCTTGAGGGCACTTCAGAGGTGGTTTGGGAGGGAAGCATGGATTTGTCATTCCCTTTTCCGTTGAGATTGTTCATTTCATTTCTCTAACTTAGACCACAATGAAATGATATTTTTATGTACTGACTCAAAGAGATGTACGTGTGGTTTGGATGCCTGCTAATTTAACACATTTTGTGCTCAGTCATCCAGGCAGAACAAGAAAGAAAACAATTGTCGTCTGCTGCTATGGCAAGCAGGTGAACTGATCAAATCATTGACATCCTGTAGTGTACAGCGAGGTCACTAGTGTTGGCACTGGCAATAACACTTCTTTTTAATGCTATTTGGAATTGCAGTGGCTTGTTCCTTTAGTTAGAGTTTCATTGCCAGACAGGATGTATGGGTTGGCAACTGCACGCGGAAGTTTCTTCTTCCTCTTAATATCATCGTTAAAACAGCTATCTGGGACCGTCTGATTTAATTCTCAAAGCTCATGATGCATTTCAGACATTATCTAAATTGTATGAGACGGGTTGATGACAGTCACTGTTATTTCTCAGGTTATTTAACAACCCAGTAAATTGAGTAAATGTTTGCAATGTGTGTTTCTGCAAACTTCGGATATGTTGAAGCTCTAAATTTCTTTATATTGCAACGTAATGTTTATTTCGGTTCAGTGTTGTGTTATATCTTTTGACATCACTTTGCTTACAATCTGGTTAGGTCAAGGCACAAAACCACTTAGTTAAGGGTTAGTAAATCGTACCCGTTTTGGTTGCCGCAATCGGGGCTGGAAATGTCCCCACCTCCTATCAAAAGTATCTGTTTTTCATTGCCACGGACTCGGATTGAAATTACACCGAGGCCTCCTTAGAATACCCAGTGGTACACGTAACACGAACAAATGTTGAAACAAAGTGTTGATACAAAGTGTTGAATTGCATTCTCTGGCTGGCAGCCTTTTTAGCCTGTAACTCCACCACCATTCCCTCCACCCCCTGACCAGATCATGAACATGTAACGTGAACATGATATGACACTTCCTAGAAACGTCAACATGGTGCCCAGCCTATGACACGTACAAATGTGATCCTGGTGATAGACCTTGCGATAGCCTTTGACTTGTCAAACCAGAACAAGCACATGTGTGACCAATAATGTCAAAGCTGGCTCCATTCTATTAAGTGTCCCAGTAAGTCATGCCAGTGAGTTAATTCCACTTGAGCTTTTCCTGCTTTGACAGGTCGAAATGTCTACTGTGAAAAACGGGCTACTCTTATACTTATTCTCAACTGCAATTCTGGGGGCAAAAATGTTGACTTTGTTTTTATTTGTTCTTTTAATAAGTCAAAATCTAATCAATAACTAAATTATGATATATTCGCACAAATGTTTTGCAAAGTTGTGGTTCATTTACAACTTGACATTGGTTTTGTTGCAGGGTTTTTCCTGCTGTCAGCTTAGTAACTTATGAAAGCAGATTTTAATGACACTAGATGCATATCAAACTATTTTTCCAACATTCCTGAAGAAAACTGATAAATCTAGTCTGTCATGCAATCTGTGTAGGTTTGGGTAGACACCTAAAAGCTGCTGCTACAATACATCCATAGTTGTTTTGTAGTGCACAAAACCGTTTACAAAATAATGTCATTTTTTTCAGGTACAGATGTTTTCAAGTAAAGTCTTTGGGAAAACAGTGTTTAATCAAACTGGATGGATTCAGAGACTTCAAACAACGTACCGACTTTCCCAAGGTTGGCTAATGGTTCATTCATGTAGGCTACTTGATAACTGTATTTATTTCTGCATATTTACAAAACTATTTAGCAAAAGAGTGATATATTTAAAACTTGAGATATATTTTGTTTCAGTATTTTTCTTTTTGCCAACTTTTTAAGTATTTGGGAAAACAGATTTAAACAGTCGCGTTATTTAATAGTATAGATTCAGATGAAGTGCTGAAGTGACAGTCAGGGAAGTGCTGCCTGTCCTGTTCGCTGCTCTCTGGGTTGTCCTGTCCGAGGTATTTAAAGCAGAGAACTTGAGTGTCGGTGGTGGCAGTAAGAGCGTTGAAGGATGGGCATTAAGGAACTACTCCAGCTATTGAAAGACTAAATCAGTGGGCAAACTTTGCCATTGCAGCAAGAAAAAGCTTAATGGACAGCAGTTTTACTACCTATACCTATATTGCTCGGAACATGAATTGCGTACCCAAGCCCTGATTGGCAGGCTACACTTGTACACATTTTTCAGTGGCCAAATACCTGTGTGTGATTGGACGAGAGCTATTACCCACACTCCTGTAGAGGTCGGAGCCTGGGGGAGACACAACATATACACACACATAATGTTCTACAAATCCTAGTTCTCAGCTACCTTTCCAGGCCATGCGTCGCATTCATTTTCGAAAGACCAGGCTTTTTAGGATCTTCCTGTCAGCTTTTTGCGACTAATATAAATCCGGTTAGGGGACTCTGACTCATTTTTCTGGGCTTGCCCTGAAGTAATAATTTGAGGGTGGAAATATTTGATTTGAGTTATATATTTATTGGGAAACAAATCAATCCACGAGCCAAATGAGTTCCAGCCGTCTTTAATGTTTCACAGGGTTATAGCTAGGGCCTTTTAGTTAGAATGAAAGTCTACCTCCCCTCCTTGTTTTAAGAAACAGTATAATGATATGATTTCCTTTCTTCGTTTGGAGGGTAAAGACCCCACTTTTGACTGATTGATTTTGATTGATATATGGGCCCCCCTGACTCTGACTAAATGCACAGCTTATCTGAAGTACCTTTTAAATCAAAGTCATTGCACATGCAATGGACAATGGGACATCAGCTATGGAGTCTGAGGATATACATTAGAATAGGTCAAATTAAAATAAATAATAGACTTTAAAGGTCCTGCATTGCTGATGGGTGTGCATCTGTATGTTAACAGTGAAACCAGGTTAAACGTTTGATTGTCACTGTGTAATTGTATATATCATGGCACAAGAAGTGTATTTTTGGTTTCAAAAAGAGCCTACTGTCTTTCACCAGCCATATATTTTACAGACAAGTCAAAGCAAAGCAAGAGATGGTGCTTCCTAAAATAAAGCAAACTGATTTGACTGCATGCTGTGCATCAGCAGGGTTGCTGCCATGGAGAATACCTCTGTGATGAAACATACAGTATGATGGCATCACAGTGAAGAAGAAAAACAACTCTCTCTAAACACTTTAATGTCATGCACTGACAGTTTGATTGACCTCAGGTGTGATTGACAATCCAAGTCTAAGCTCGATGGTATCCCTGTGCACAATACACTCACCTCCATCAAGCCAGAAGTCTGCAGGGAGAAGGTTGCTCATTTACTGGCTGGATTGTCATTTAGAGCAGTGGTGTAGAAGGATCAATGGTCCTAATCAGTGAATTAATAAGAGTCTCACAGACCGGTTATCAGGGTTGTCAAGACCAAAAAAACAGAGTTTGACACTTCAGTGCCACACATCCCAAAAAAACATGCAATCTTTAACTAGCTCAGGCTCTCAATTAATGAGCCAGAGCTGCCATCGGAAGAATTGATTATGTTTATTCGTATTCAAGTGAAAATTCCACATTGCAGCTTGCAGTGTAAACATAATTTATCAATATTTCTGCACTGCCCTTATTTTCTTATATTTGCATGTTGCCTGCGCTGGTTTATTGGTCAGAGTGTGATAATGTCGGTGGATGCGTATATGGATCCCTATGAAGCAGTCCTTCTCAAGCATGGTCAAGAATTTCAATCCAATGTAAGTTAGTTTGAAACCCGTAAATTATCAGGACATGACAGAACGATTATGGCCTATGGTAATAGGTGTGATATCAAACATAAATAACCTCAGTCACATTGTCTTTCGCCCTGATGTGATTTCTAGGCGTGGGATTTCCTGTGATACTTGACTTCCTGAATCCATTAGGAGCATCTGAAGAGCAAACATTTCACCTATTAAACATTTATACCGGGTAGGTGTTCTTGAGCAGCGGTAATACAATATGAAAGTTACAACTGCTTTAACACGTCTCAGTGTGTAGCTTTTTTTGCTTGTCCTTAAAATTAATCCCAGGGCTAATTAAAATCCCAAAAAATCTGTCTCAACAGCACTGCTTATTGTGTGTTGTTGTTTGTACTGTTGTTTGTAATAAACTGGACCTTGTGCTGTATGTTTTTTCTTATTTTCTTTTATGAAGGATTACCTCTTCAACTTCTCCAACGGTTCAACTCCAACATCAACTAATTGTAGATGAGGTATAAAGGAACACAAACACATCTTGCACGGTAAGCATGCCTTGCTCTTGTATCTCCATTGTGTAGACACCTATTACAGCGGGAACTACCACGGAAGCGATTTTGTCTTCTTTGCTAATTTGGTGTTGGTATGTCTGCGGACAGATTTGGTCATTGATAACGTTGAAACCATGCAAGATATAGCCACGAAACTTCACAGTACCACACATGTTACACCCCTGGCCCACATTCGTTTTCAGCCTTGGATCACTTCATCCCAGTTTCAATCATTACTGTCAATTCTATAGCCATGTTATATGTGCGGTCCTGCTCATAGAGACAATACCAGAGTGAGAATAAAAACAAAAAAACTTTGGTAAAACTTCACTAAAATCGATGCGGACAATCGTCATTGCCACAACTGCCACAGTCTAGCTACAGTGCATCACAGGCTGCTGGAGAATTGCACTGTCTTCAACTACCTAGTTTTTCTCTCATCTCTCGTTGCTCCATCCATTTGAGGTATGATACGTACGCAAGCCGCCTGGAGCTCACACAGAGTAAATTGTATAACAGACTAACATGGCTTGATGATTAAATGCTACTTTTAGACTCCTGATTATTTAGCTATACTGTAAATACTGGTGCATGCATAAATTCAACCTGAAATGGTCAGTGCGTCATCCAAACTGTCGTTCAAAAATTGACAGTTCCAGTGTTTGAGCACTCAGTCTGAAGAAATATTAGTCAAGAAGAATAACTTGCTATCAATAACATTTTAGCAGTGTAGTTGCTAATTTACTAGCCTGTAATATTTATGAAGAAAAATATGTCTTAATGATAAAAGGCAGATTTTATCAAGTCAGACCTGCCAAACTCCAGTTTTTCTGAGGTTTCTCCAGTCACCTGCCATTTGGTGGTTTCTCACATATAACTTGCACTGCCCAAAACAATATTTTGAATACTTAAATCAATACATTTTAAATGTTTGTTTTATGTCACCCAGATTGCCTATGAAACACAATCTACATACAATTCACACACCACATACAATTTCAACATGTCATCGCAACTTGGGAAAACAAAATCCGAATTCAAGGGGCGAGCATCCAAACCTGCTGATCTCCGAGCACCCATTGATTGTAGGGTCGTGGCTTCCTTGACCTGACATCCTCTCCCATTTATTTATGTTGAGGACTATGAAGAGGCTACATTAGCATTTAGTACCACTGCCAAGTGGTCATATGTATCCACATTATAAAGCACGTCCTTGTGGAACAGACATGTCTACTCTCTCTGCTTTTTCTCTCTGCAATCAGAACAGCAGAGTACATGCACTTGCTATAAATTTGAGCACATCGCCACCTGACCATGGTAAAAAAGGGACAGATAATCATAGATAAGTCAACTCTTTTTTGCGTATGACAAGCCTAACTCTATTAGCTCCATCATCTAGTCAAGGTTTTTTTTTCCATAAGTGAAAGTACAGAACAGTTCATTTCAATACTAACTACAGGTCACCTATATGGGAACACATCGGTCCTCTGCACACCCAGGGAATCTATCTGTAAGTTTGCAACTACCAAGAACTGCCCAGGTTCTTCCAGATTTCCTTGACATCGCTGTCAAAAGTAACATTCAACAATTCCCAGGATTCATGTATATCTATCGTTAGGAGAAAGGAAGAAAAGAGTTGCTGTTATGGTGTAGATACATTATAACAACATATATATCCACCTTTGGCAACTATTATGCCAACCTGTTCTCACTCTCAACTTGTCAGCTCCAAACTATGTTGCTCTACCTACCAACCAACCATCTGATAAGCAACAATACTCAATATGTAATGTCCATTTAGACTTTCAAAATAAAGCTTGCTGACAAACGGCTCGCATTTTATGACATATTGTGACCTTTGAACTGGTGTTAACGTTGTCAAACGGTCATGGCTTGATTAGGTTGGGGCAACAAAACTAGTTGTTTAGCTCGTTAGTTTAAAAACAAATCAGTCTTGACTCTTGGTCACAAACGAGACATGTGGCCCTGCGTCCAGAGGTAAGGTCCAGTGTATGAACCATCCAACCACACACTGACTGAGACTTTTGTCCCCACTCTTGATACTACTGCACTAGAGGAGCGTAAGTATTTTTGCACTACACTAGCAGTTACATGGTACTGTTGTTGTTGTTCTATGTTGTTGTTGTTTGTTTGCGCTGAAGCTTCTTTGGAAACGTCATTTCATTGCACTGTGTACTGTATATATGGCTGGAATGACAGTACACCCTCTTTAATCTTGAATCTTCATGAAGCGATGCTAGACGGGTAGCTATAGACAGACAAATTCATTCATCAATTCATTAAACTCAAGGGTACATACAATTCAACACAACATTAGAATCACGGATGACACAAATACAATCACAAAGGACACATTACAATCACAAACAACATACTTACATCTAGCCTTAATGTGCATTTACTCTGGGATTCCGCTCTTTCTTCAATTTGAACATAGACTGATGCGCAAAAGAGTGCTTCAGTCTAACCTTGTTGAATTGTGGCACCTTGTATCTTCAGTTTGATGGAATTATAACATATTCATTGTGGTTTGGGTCAGAGGTGATGTTATTATTAAGGGGGTTTAGTCAATATCCAGATATTTCTATGGAACAACAGTTATCAGAACTGTCAGCTAGGATCGGTTCCCCGCGACCCTGTAAAGGATAAGCGGTTACAGATAATGGATGAATGAGTTCTCGAGACAGCGAACCACATAATCTGTTTTATACAGTCCTAGCTTCGATTCCCCATTCATTAATTTCAAAATGTCTCTTCACTCCTTTATTTTCCTCCTCTATACAGTCCATATACGGAGAGCCTACACTGTTACCTATGCAAGTGACCTACGCCATAATGAGCACTTACACATGCATGCTTACGTGTCTGTGTTGCTGCCTGTGTTGAGCTGAATTTTCCCATGGTAAACACCTTGGCTCACAGCTGTGTCTCTGGGCCTTGCAGAGTGGACAGGCAGAGTGTCTGCAGTGAAAGCTGTCCCATAAAACACACCGAGCTTCAGCAACTTGGTTTCGGCAAGGCGACATTTGCCAATGGGCTGATCGACGATGGGAAGCCTGCACTTTGTACACCTAGTCTGTCCGCTCTCTCTAGCCCAGAGACACTCAGCTCTGGAGGAGGCAATGACCCAAGAAGAGGAGCAGCCGGCCACTCAGAAATGGACCGCTACAGCCATTGAGGGCAGTGAGTTAACTGGGAAATTACAGGTTCCACATAATCTCCAAAGACACAAAAGTAAGAGTAAACACAATTATCAGGTAAATTGTGAGAAGAGGCATTCATATCTTCACAGTCCAACTTGATTGGTGAGAGATTGCCCCTCCCAGTGCTGTCATTGTCACCTATGCAAGGATGTGAGCCACTCTTAGCTTGTGCACTGAAGTAAAAGGCTGACTAATGCTAATCATATGGCAAGAAGGAAAGTAAAGATAAGAGGAGTGTGAAAATACTTGCATCATGGCAGCAACCATTTCACTCCTTTAGAATTGTGTCTTATGCATGAATTAAAGGACTGTCATTCAAAGGTGACATTAAGCAGAAAACATACAGACAAATATGAGTTTTCTGATTTAGGCAGCTGTACTGGAAACATTGCTGCAATCCCTTTTTAAATTGCCTTTGATTTTAGGTGTTGAAAGAACAACTCTAGAGATCTAATGAAGATCTAAAGACATTTAAGGTTCTTTTTAAGGGACTGAAAAACAATTTCAATGTATTATTGTGTGCCTGCACTTGCAACTGAAGATTTGTGGATTTACAATTGGCCTTTCAATTCTGAGGCAGGAGTCACCGGAAAGGAAGCTGTTTTTGTGTACATTCACATGTCCCTCTTCTCTATTTACATGTGTATTCATGCTGAAAAGGTGAATGTTCGTCTGCTAGTTTGTGCCGGCAAAATGTGTGCGTACACTTCCATCCTTGTTGTCCTGACGGAGCACTGTGTTCTTTGACATTTCTAATCACGCTGCATAAAGGCGACCTGATGAATACACGCGGAGACAGAGCGACAGAGAGGGAGAGCACAGGTGGGTAACTGCTGCACCCGGCTGTCAGTCTGCTTCAACCACTGTGACGAGACTAATAGATCAAAAAATAGAACAGAGAGATAACTCTCTGACGAGAAGTAAGAAGTAGTCTGTCTTTGCTTTGTCATTCTAATTTTCTTTCCTCCCTTACAGTACATTCCCCACTCCATCTATCGTGTGCATTAATAGTTTTATTCTTTACTTTTTTTTCTTTCAAGCTAGAACACACTGACCAGATGATATTTAAAGATAACCATTTTACCTATAGCAAAGAGGGAACACAGAGAACCATTGATAAGAGACTGGAAGGACACCAGTATCAGTAATAGTGTCATACCAGCTACATATGACCAGGAAATAATGGCTTCAGAAAGCAACATAACTCCTTTTATTTCATGTCATCTTTGTTCTCTGTTTCTCACTGCCGCTTTGTCTCAGCACTGTGTATAGAAAGTGAAGTCTGTAGTGGGTGCCAGCCTCTCTCCCACGCTCTGTTTTTCATCGTGGTGGAAAAATATAGTGGAGAAAAACCCAACCGAAAAGAAAAAAAAAAAGGAAATATTCACAGTGTAACATAATGGCCTATTATGGTCTCCCTTTGCATTCGCTTTAGTGTCAGAATTGGCTGTGGAGCCTTGTCTCAAAGGCAATTCATTAGGCTCTGAAATGGCATTGCTTGCCATTAACAACTGTATAATGACGAAATTAATAGGATATTTTATCACCATTGCAGATTTTTTAAAAAAGGGAGTCGTTAGCTCTCTGGCACTGGGGAGATTCCAACTTTATTATGTGCACTGATATGACAACACTGACAACAGAAGACCACAGTGCTAATATGTTATCAATGTAGACAGAGGCCAGTGAGAAGGAAACGATATCACTGCGAGTGTAAACTAGTTGTAATGGCAGCATTTGATGCCTATGATTCATTTTTTAAATCAATTGCTGCATGTGATTATTCCTCCCCAAGCTAATTGCTGTCTATTTTTAGTGTTATTCAAACTGTGCTGGTGTCTGCAGAACAGAGGATGGTTAAAAAGGCGAGCCGTGAAGTGGGTCAGTCTCCCCGTTCTTGTGCACAACCCCTGAAAAACAATGTAGCGCCATCCTCCAAGTCCTTGAGATAATTGCGATGCAATGAAGTTATACAGGAGATGACAGAAATGATGATGAATGGGCGGCTGCACTAATAGAAAAGACTTCTCTGAGGGATATGGAAATGATTGACAGTGAGAAATAAAAGCTGGGACAATCAATGTCTATTGATTGATTTCACAGAGACAGAGTTCAGAGAGAGAGGCAGTCAGCCCGCGGGGGGGAAAAGGAGGAAAGGAGGATGATCAAAAAAGTGCAGTAATGCGTACTTAGAAGTTATAAGTGAGGTTATGAATCATGTCCTGTGATTCATTATTATTCTAGCACATAAGAGTGGGTAGAAGAGGAAACTTGACACAAAAAGAGGTACCTTGGTTGGGTATGGGAGCGGTTGCCGACTGCGAGCATGTATTACACTACAGCCAAACACACTGATAATCAAGGCAGGGTGGATGGATGGATAAATGATAGCTGCCTTAAGCTAGATTATAGGCTCGTTTACACAGGCGCTGTGGAGATGTTGCCATTTTTTTCTCCCCCTTTCAGTTTTCGTTTGTTTGCTCTTGGGTTTCATCCCCTTGTTCTGGATGCAGGATATTAGTCAGATGAGCGGTATAGCAGTTTACCACCTGCTGAGCTTCTGTTCCTCACAGTGCTCACCAGATCCCTTACATATTCTGGGAGAAAACACCCCAGAGACGGTTACGATGGCATACCCTGCATAATTGGTGAAGTGCCCTCTACGGTGTCTTTCCAGCGGATAAAACATGATAAAGTGCCCTCTACAGTGTCTTTCCAGTGGAGAAAACATGATAAAGTGCCCTCTACGGTGTCTTTCCAGTGGAGAAAACATGATAAAGTGCTCTCTACGGTGTCTTTCCAGTGGAGAAAACATAATAAAGTGCCCTCTACGGTGTCCTTCCAGTGGAGAAAAAGTGATAAAGTGTCCTCTATGGTGTCCTTCCAGTGGAGAAAACGTGATAAAGTGTCCTCTACGGTGCCCTTCCAGGGTACAAAATTTGATAAGGTGCCCTCTATTGTGCCCCACTGCATATGGTTCAATTTACATTTTTTTCTCCCCTCCCCCTCAAACATCCGGAGTCTGCCACTGCACTAGTGAAGTCAAGTCTGAGTCATAATGGCTGATCAAAGACATAAATGTATTCAGGGTACCAAGGGGCCTGCCATTTGCAGTGTCCACCAAAAAAAGCGTATTACTTGGATACGATATACTGGGTTGTTCATAGGATCCAGCCCACAGAGAATCTACCTTGTCACATTATAGAGCTGTCCTACAGTACAGCCTGCTACCTTTTTCATTCGCACTGCCCACACACTCACAAACAGCATTTTTTGTTGTCGGAAAAAAAAAAAAAACAGCCGCTCTTCACTGTGCGTTTGGTTATATTGTCCGTTCTCCAGTCAATACCTCTGTATTCAAATAGTAATCGGGGTATTTGTGTGCGGTGTAGCTGCTGTAAGGTTGCAATTAACTTACTTAAAACTGGCAATACAGTACGTTCACCGCAGCAGCCTCCTCTAAATTGCACAATTAACTTGATAATGGCATGCTGCGTCTGAATAGTTCAGGGCCAAACAGCCTGAGCGAGAGTAACGATAAGAAGCATATCCTTATCTTAAAGACTTTGCCTGACTGGATAAACACAAAGCACCCACAAGCAGAGTTCAATAATTAGATCAATTAAGCCAGTGGGTAATCAGATGCAGAAAGAGCCAACTCACAAAAGCTTCCTTTCAGGGTGTGAAATGAAGGGGCCAAGTGAACCTGCAGCTCACATTGTGCTGATTGAAGGGCAGCGTAATATGGACTCATTTGTGGGTGACACGCACGCAGTTTCTGCAGGTGCTTAGCAGGAGATGCAGTGGCAATATTGTTTGGCTAGTGAGAAAATCACAACTAAAAGCGTCGACAAGACATTAGACCGTTCTGCGCTGATGATCTCACTCTGAGAAAGTCAATCAACCCCTTTCATTTCCACCCATTTCCTGCTCTTCAGTCCGCAGTCTCTTACCTTGTCTTGTTGCAACCTCTCTTCATATTGGCTGCTTTGCCTGCATCTCTCTAGTCCCTCTCTTTCCCTCACCACATTATATGGACATGTGATCAGTTTTTCTTGGAAGGATGACACAGACATAATTGCGCTCGACCCTCATTAAAGCCGCATTTAAGAAAAAATCATCCTGTTTTTAAGCACCACGATGCAGTCATCAATCTTCCTCCTGAGAAGAGGCCAAAGGAAAGATCATAACCACCTCAGATGCTAACCCTACCAAGCCTATGTTTTGTCTCCCTTCTCTGTTAGGGCTCAAACACTTTTCATTTTGAGACAAGGCACTCAATAGCACAAAGTGTGATTTATATAATGTGCTCTGTTTGCTACAGCTGGATGTTATTCCTTGGCATCTTCCCCTTACAGGCATTCTGTTCCCTTTTGATCTCTCTCAAGATGGAAAGAATAAGCTGAGCGGGATCTCTCCATGGTGCTGAACTATTTCCAGCTGAACAGCTGCCCTCAGGCCACGGCAACCAGAAATATGCACCGACAGGATGAGACAGTGCTATCCAGGCTGCAACAACATTGCATAGACACCAAAAGCTGGCACAGGCTAAACTCCCTTTGGAGTAGCGCTGTAGATGTTAGTGAAACCTCTCCGTTTGTTGATTAATTTGGCGGTATTGCAGCAGATTTTTTTTCAGAAATCTGAAGTGTGGATTACCCAATATTTCACTTTAGGCTAACAAAGTGTGCTTCCATGTCGATATATGAAACCCAAAAATGGAGCTTGTGCGGACGTGCAGTTCACATTCAACAACAAGTTGTTAATGTATTCCAGGTGCGTCCCATGGAAACACTTTGAAAACCAAATGAAAGTCGTGTGTCTGTGCATGTCAAAGTTCCAGCTGTGGCATTAGGCAAGGTTACTCTGTCATCAGAGTGCTGGTCAGGGCCACCTTTGTGAGAACTTTAAATAGACTGAGGCCACATGCCAATTATCATCTTCAAATTGTAACCCCTTATTCAAACAAGTGTGGCATACTGAGTAAACAAGACATGTGAACTTTATTTTGCATTGTTTTCTGTGCTGATGTTTTCTCATGAACAGTAGAACTATATCAATTCCATTGTGCAGAACTCACGCACATATTTGAGCATTTGTCTTTTTAAGTGTAGATGAAAGTCTAAGTCGATGTCCATTTGTGTTTGCCTTGTGCTGTGTGTGCACATGTAAATGTGACAGAGAGAAAGGCAGAACACACGGATTGCCTCATTGGTTTCAGCATGGGGTTAATGGGGTTTTGAAGAAAATATATCAAATAGAGTATATTCGGAGGTCATGGAGATGCAAACATTAATGTTCCCACTTACATCATTTAAAAAGCACAAAATATCTAATTTTCCTGTGCATATTGAGTAGATCCATGCCAAAAGTCTGTGCTTGTAGACAGGACGATGTACACACTTGTTACATAGCTGAGCTCATCTACATTCACAGCAGGAGGCAAGTTACATTTCACACCCAATTAGGAGGACTCGCGCAAGGGAGTCCATTTGTGCGTGCATGTACATGTCCATGTGTTTCTGTGTATGTGCAGCTAAGTGTGTGAGACAGGAAAGACAGCTTCATAGCAAACTGCCGCCAGGAATTTTTAAGCGCAGCGTTAATTTTCAAAACTATTAGAAAGTCTCTGTGATGCATCCTGTCAGCCATCCTTCCGCCCTCTTTCATTTAAACTGAAGACATATTATTGCAATGTATGTTTCATTTCATAATTAGACCATTCGCAGAATCACCTCATTTCCGTCATTTTGCATGGAAATGTTCTCAAATTAGACAGCCATCAACTATGGCTGTTGCAGGCCTCTAGACAGACTGCACGTCTACCTTCCTATGTACCTGCCTGCCTAGGCAATGGATGTGTCTCTAAAGCTATTGGTGAGCTTGTGGCACAAGAATGGCACAGAAAGTGCAGCCAAAATTTCCCAATGCTAACATGCTAGCTTGACAGCAGTGAGTACTAACAATAGCCATGTTCACCGTATACGTTCATTACGATGACCGGTGTTTTCTTACATGTGAGCGAGATGTAAGGCAGTTGGATATAAACTGCTCGAGATAATTAGGGGAATCAAACATCAGATCTTGATAAACAGTTGAAAAATCAGTATTGGTTTAAATGTTTAATTTGTTGAGAACAAAATGACCTAACACATGGCAGTAAAACCAAAATCATCGACCCATTGAGGGCTGGATTCAAAATAAAACCGTAAAATCCAAGAAAAACTTTTAAATCACAGGCTGGTCCAACTTGTGTGAATTTTATCACAGCAACTCATAATCTGACATAGCCGATTGGTGTCTTTGGGAGATCTTCTCCCAGACATGGATCAGGGCATCGGTGAACTCCTGGACAGTCTGTTTGCGGTACTTTGATGGCATCAGATGCACTGATAAATACATGCTAAATTGGATTTAGGTTGGAGCATTGACAGAGCCAGTCAACGGCATCAATGCCTTCTTCATCCAGGAACTGCCTACACAATCTGGCAATATGAGGACGGTCATTGTCCTGCCCTAGTAGGAACCCAGGGCCCACTGCACCAGCGTTAGGTCTGACAGTCGCTCTGACGATTTCATCCAAGTACCTAACTCCAGTCATGGTACCGTTGGCTATGACATAGATAGATAGATAGATAGATAGATAGATAGATAGATACTTTATTCATCCCCTCAGGGAAATTCTATATGTTGATGTTACAGGCAGCATATCATTCACCACAGCGTCTCCAGACTTCTTTACGTCTGTAACACGTGCTCAGTGTAAATCTACTGTCATCCGCAAATGGTGGATATACCAATTCTGGTGTTCTCTTGCGAATGCCAGTGGAGCTGGACGGTGCTGGGCTCTGAGCATAGGTACCACTAGGGGACATCGGGCCCTCATTCTTCCCCTATGCACACCAGTAGCTTTCTGGAGGTCACATTGTAATTTTTTTGAGCTGTAGTTGGCGATGACAACAATGTCACAGCCACTGATCCTGCTCTTCAGCTGCTAGATAACCTAGTAGTATGAAGCACACAGCCCCTGAACCAAAGAAGGTTCGACCAGCATCAGCAGTGACAAGGCGCCAAACGTTAGCTTAAAGCAAATTGCTCCTGAGCTGAACACAGCTGCAGTGGTAATGAATAAATGTTGCGCCAGGTAGCCTATTCTGACTGAGGTATGTTAGAGAAAACTATTTAACTTTTGTTAAACAGAGTTGTTTGTTTTTGTCAAAAAGGCTAACAGAGCTCATTAATGAAGCAGACTAGCCACTGGGACATCTCTGTGCTTGCCAGTGAGAGCTACGGGGCAGTCAGCGTAGCCAGGCAGTGCATGTTCGTGTGTTTCAGAGGAATTGGGATTTTGACGGTTGGATACTTTCAAAATGTAGCTCTTACTGGTTTCTGCAACACTACCAACCCCAATTTAAACTCTCCTTGCTATTTTAAGTGCAAGAAGAAGCTACAGAAGGTACAAGCTTGAATACTCGACTGCGTAATCGACTGTAACCAGCTGGACCATACTCATTAGTTTCTTAAGAATCACCTGTCCTTGATTATTGGAGAAAGTTCTTTAAAATGTATTTAGAGAAAAATGGGGTGACACATTATTTCACATATTGCCCAATTGTAAACAATGAGAGGGGACATGCTTCTAACTTATTCTAGACTCAAGACCTATTCTAACTCTATTGCAGGTTTGTACCGTGAAGAGGTAACAAACCCTACAGAAAAATATTAATATCACTCTACCATTCCCCTCAACTCTACAGCTCCACCGATGTTTCGTTCAGTGTTGTTGTTTAACAGCTTACAACTTCACTAGCACTTTGGTTCACTTGCACCCCTCTGGAGTTGTTTTTGGCTTTGCAGGCAGCTGTTTCCATCAGCAAGCTCTAGAAGTCCACTGCATTTTATCTGCCTAGCACCAAGAAGCCCACAGACAAATATAGAGACTAGGAACATACAATGTTTTTACACCAAAATTAGCGTGTTTTTCTAGGAATTTTTAAACCCCGCAGCAATAGACAATTGACTTCTTTCACATTCCCAGTGTTTGCCTTCCTGTTTTTTAAAAAACAGGGAACAGTGGAACGCAGCAGATCATATACCTCATCAAACTGCTTCCAGAAGACCTCCAGAAGTCAATAATAAATAACATTAACATTCTGAATAAGACAAATTGTTCTTTCAAGAGCTGATGGTAGAAGTATCTAAGGAGTGGGACATCTCCCTTCCTGCCTGAAGGTGCACTTAGTGAAATGGAAGCCAGTTACAATGTGATGGTGGTTACTTTTTAATATCTTTTCACGTCAGTCTCTCTATCAAACTCCGTGGCGGACTGAATGACAATGCTGCTTGAACAAAGATGGATGTGAAACGATGAAACGTCTCTAACAACAGTGTGCATCATAGCACTGCGCCTGAAAAGGGCTGAAAAGTTGTTTTGTCATCACAGTCGATCTGAGGTGGAGCTGATAAACACCTGTGACTGCTGCAGTCATTTGGCATGAGAGTCAATGCAGATCGTACACAAGTGTTTGCAGCTTGTTTGTGCTGCCCCAAAATGACTTAATATTTTATCATTGCAAGTTTGAAATCAGATGTCCTTCATCAGGCTGTTCGACTGAAATTCTTTACTTAATCCTCGCCCCTTGCAGTGCACACCATCAAATCACCAGCCAAGAACTGTGGATTAAAGGGCCACCAACTGTCTTTTAGGACATATTGGTATTGGTTTATTGAGGAATAGGCCTGAGCGATGAGATTTCTGCAATTGACAGCACCAAAGATCTCTTAATAAAGAGACAGTCAGAAAAGAGAGAAAGCAAGAGTGTGGGAGAGGTCGTCTATAATAAGATCTGTTGTTCGTTCAGAAGGAGAGAACAGAGGTCAAGACTTGTCATCGCAACAAAAAACTCCTATGCAGTAATTAGGTACCTATATAAGTTGTGGCATCCAAAGTAAACTGCTTTCAGCTAAGTTATTACTGCATAGGTTAATAACATATGCAGTTCAGCAGAGTTCAGGGTTAATAATGAAATGAATTTTCTTCTGCATATTTCATCTATCTATAGCCTACGTCAGCTGATCATTTCTCAGACAGTGAGGAGCCGGCAGAACATTTGCTTAACTTTCTTGCTTTTGCTGTTGAACAAAGAATACAATGCATTGAGTTTGATTTCACTCGATTTTGTTTTTTCCATGCTGGTTCAAAAGATTGTGCTTTCCAGCATCACTGTGGCTGGATGCAAAACCTTTTTGCCTTAACATCATTCACCTTAAAGGATAAATCTACCCAAAAATGAAAATTTTGTCATTATCTACTAACCCACTTGCCTATGGAAATTTGTGCTAAGTTTTGTAGTTGACAAAACACTCAGTAAAACAATGTTGCAGCAATCTCCTTAAAAGTTGAAGCAGATGGGCGCTGGTTTCAAAAATATAAAAAATTACTGAAAAGAAACATAAAATAACTCTTTACAGTACTTCCGGAGATGCCAGACAAGCTGTATGGAGCTATTTTATTTTGTATTTCAGTTGTTTATGTACATTTTAAAACAAGTAAACAACTATTTACTTCAGTGGTTTTGGAGAATGCTGCGGCGCTGTTAAGCCGTGAAGCTGCAGAAATTTTTTTGTGCACAACAAAACTACAAAACATTTTTTGCTGAACTTATCCTGTCAGCCCTTGTCTTCATAATAATAATAATTGAACAGAGAGGGAAACAGAAATGCAAAATCCATCGCCAAGTCAAGCCGAAAATAAACAAAAGACAAAAGTCCCCATCTCGATCACTGCAGCAAGATGAGACTTTAAAGCATTCTGGAGGTCTGTAGAAATGAGAATTTGAGCTAGTGTCAAGTTAGTGCCTGTCAGGGATAAAACAATACATATTCACAAAGTGCTTGGACTCTTGGGGCCATCGCTTAAACACAGCTTTTTGTTTTATAAGGATTACAGAATCACATGTTAGCTGTTTTTATCCAGGGCATGAAGCTGAAACACAGCAAAAAATAGCTGCCCCAAGGCCAAGATGCGATGTCTGTTGCCTTGAATTATATTCCCCTCTCTGCCTATCACACCCTCTTTCAGGGCTTCTGTCGTCAGGGCAGACTTTCCTACTATTAATTTTGCTTGTCTTTTCCAGTTTTTCACACTGCCAGGGAACGTAGTGCACTTCATACATAGCCTACACACTGGGTATGAGCATGTGTGCTCATTGATAAAAACTCAGTCACAAGCAAAGATACACACACACAATTAAGTATGGAGAAACTGCAGACTGCTGCTGAGGAGCAGTCATATCAGTACACGATCCGACTCGGATGATTGGTTTTATGCATGCTGCTCACACTGGATCCACCGAAGTATGGATTGATCCTTCAGCTCTGTTCGCAACTCTCTGGCTATGTTTGTTTTCATCTCTATCAGGTCCTATTAAGTAAGAAAGCGGGAGCTTCTCTGTGGTTTTCTTCCGTTTGGCAGGCAGGGGATATTGAAAGCAGCTCAGCATTCCTCGTGCTTTGAAATCCAGGCGGCAGGGTGATTGAATAAGTATTCACTGCACATTGGCATCCCTGAATGGCCTCGACTACCTTCTCTCTCAGCACTCCGCGGTCGCTCGCTGATATCCACGCACATTCGCTGCATCTCTAATGGATGCAGTGGAGTAAGTGAAGAGAGAGAAGACGACAGGGAGGTTTAAAGCTCATGAGCCTGAGTGTGCATGTTGAACTTGGACCTCAATGAGCCGTTAAGTATTGCCATATGTTGCATCTCACTGTCACACACGGTGACATGATTGGTACTAGAATTTCTGGGACAAATTCCAGCCTCTAATTTCCTCAGTTGCCTCTGGTCCTGAAGCCATTGCACCACCTTTCGCATTGTCCAAATAGGCAGTACTGTAATCGCTGCACAATGCACTGTGGCATTAAACCCTGGGAACTATTGTGTTGAGAAAACACATTAATACATTCTCAGAATCCTATTCAATCTACAGTACGCCCCCTCATCAGTGTGTGAATGATTGCTGAGCAACGGACACAGCTTTGGCTTCAGGTCCACAGAAACAGTGTAGGGCTTCTCAAGGGTGACAGTGAAAATGTGGGGCAACTACCGCAGGTATTCAGTGAAGGAGAAAAGCACACAAGAAAATAAAGGATAAGTGTGTGTATCTGTGTGTCTGTATTGTGTGAGATGAACTGTGACTTCTATGCAGCCCAGTGTCCATGGCACTGTCTGGCAGTGTGTTAATCTGGCAAGTTTTAATGGCAGACAACAGCTCCGCACTCCCACAGCAATTCCACAAGTGCAGGCCTCTCCAGCCGCCAAATGGACCGTAGCTACAAGCTAGAGGAGCCTCTGTGTTTGAGTATGAATGTGTGCATGTGTTTCTATACTCGTAAACAAGTCATGAGCCCCACAAAATACAGAGACGAGGTAATCATCCGCAGTGAAGTCGTTTTGCAAATCCCTGTAAAAGCCTCTCCTTTTTTCAAAAGGGGTTGTTTTAAAGCCAGGATTTAGTTGTTGTTCTCATGGTAAGAATTTATGGTTATAGTTAGAATGATCAGTGGGTCAGCTACAGGCTGCTGTGGGAATTTTACATTTTTTAGATTCAAAAATCAATGTATAGATTAGAACATTCTAGGAATTCAGATGATGGGCGATTCTCTTCACCTGAGGTGTGGGGAGTTGTCAGGATGTCACATGAGGGCGATTCTCTGCCAGGAAGTCAGATTAGATGACAGTCATTGTCTTCAAAGACAGTTGTCTTCAACTTCAATGGGTCATCTCTCTGCGGAATGCATGATTAACACCTGTCATGAGGTCTGCATCTACTGTCCTGTTGTAACCTGACAGTACGCAAATCAAGACACCTTGAATGTCTGGAGAGTACATTCTGCATGGGCCTTCTCTCCATGCTGCATGTATCAAAGAGATCGGATTAATCACACCGAGTCTGTAAGTCTTCCGGGTATTAGCAACTCTCAAACTTCAACATGGAGAATTTCCCTGACACTGTTCCTCAGCAACGCTTGAAACAGCTAGTGCAGTGTGCGCGGTGCATATTTACCGAGAAGAAACAAGATTAAAGGATGCGATAAAAAAATCTGCAACAAACTGTTTGATTAAAATAATAACAAACTCCAAATAAGGGTTTCTTAATAACTAGTCAGAAAGAAGTTTGTTCAGCATACCGTGTTTCTCTCCAGAATTGATTAATATCTTTGTTCAAAACAAGTGTTACTGAGTAAGCCTGGGCAATCTGAATGCCTATTATGCAAGGTCATTCATTATACGATAATAGAGAACCAGGCCTAACGCCAATGAAGCTCCTTCTCCTCTTGTATATTTTCATTTACATAACAACTTTGGAGTTGTAATTTCGCGTTAAACCATGAATATTTTGGACCTTATTAATTTGCTTCCCTCCACTATACTTAAGGATTAAGATTTATGGTGAAATATAAAATGAGGGATCAGGGTAGGATTAGGGTTTATGGGATGTATGAAGGTCCTCCTGTACAGCGGTACAAGGATGTTTGTGTGTGTGTGTGTGTGTGTGTGTGTGTGTGTGTGTGTACTGTACTTTCTTCCCCGTCTCCATTGCCAAGTGTGTGTGAGCCAGCTGGTACTTTGTTTTTGTGTGAGAGAGAAAATGAGAAAAGCCACTTAAACGAACAGGCAACACACAGAGGTACTTACATTATCAACACAATGACATTTGCACACACACACACACACACACACACACACACACACGCACACACACACACACACACACTAACAACCAGTTGAAGTGAGTATACAGAGACAAATACACAGCAGACTTGTGTGCCTCCAGTTTTCCTGAACACGTCCCTTTCAAACTAACCTGCTGAAGTAATCAGAACTATACAATAAATAGCATTAGGAAAGCACAATAATAGTACAAAGCAGAAACATTCTTCAATTAGCAATCTTATCACCCTTCTGAGGTGTGTGGCCAATGCAGAGCAGAGACAATGGACACACAATGCATTTCCATTCACAGCAATCTGCCTCCACAGAGCATACCTCCTCTAAACAACAGGCTGGCTCTGGGGATGTAAAACATTCTCTAATTAGTGTTTCCCCTTATTTCCCTGTGTTCATTGATTGGCCATTATACTGAAAACAATGATGGAAATTATATATTTTTGTGTCCGTAGTCAATGTCAAATTGCTTTCATTAATTTGTGTGTCAATCCAGTTTTAATTAAGATGCACTGAATCAAGCTTTAATTTTCCACAAAGACAGCCAGTGTGTGAGTGTCTATAAATATACATTCAAAGTGGCCTTTTTCATCATATATCTATATACTCACCCAGTCTATTGACATTATTCAAGTATTAACATATCTTATACTGTACATGGTGTATTTGTCACCTTATTATATTCTTGATAGCAAGTCTGTCATCACCGTATTCTCTTTGGGAGCCTTTAGCCATGCTAGCAGGATGGCTCTTGAGATGGTAATGTCGATCTGCCAGGCTGCTCTTCTATCAGTTAGTTGATCTTCAGCAGCTCTTAACAGGGTTTGGATGGATTGCAATAGAATTTGATAGGGATCCATAGTATGGACGATAGCTAATAAGCTTAGTTGTCTCTTTCTTTTTACTGTTGCATCGACAGCAGGTACAAAAAATAATCTCTCAATCTGTAAAATATCTCAACATCTACTGGATAGAGTTTAACATTTGTGACATATTTTAAAAATGTACTTTACTTGAAAAAGGTCTGTTGCCAAAGTGACATTGGGGGCAAGAGAACTGAACTAGAGGTAATCTTCAAAATAGAAGGTAAGAGAAGCAGGCCATCCAAACCCTGACCAAGGCAGCCTAAACAACTATAGTATTACCCTGGGGCTGAATTGTCTAACAACTTGTCAACTGAGACAATCTCACCTCCGAATGAGGAAAAGCTGTGTATATATAGAAGGTGAAACTAGGTGAGAAAACTATCTGCCGAGGGTCAACCTTTGGAAGTTGACAGCATCACAGAAAAATATGTGTGCATTGCCTGACCACAGAACTGTGGAGTCTGCTGTGAATTAGAATCAAACTTATGTCAGAAAAGTCACCAATTACTATCACACTGCTGCACTGACACCAAGTAACCTAGGGCCCTTCTTAAGATCTTTGAAAGCTTCAAATCCCTGAGTAGACAACCTCCTGGAAATCTCCTAATAGTGAGAGGGGATCATTATTATCTACTCCTAGGGATACCAAAGAAAGCTGCTTTGTACTAAGTGATCATGACCAGGTTTCACAGTCTGGTTTTAAACTGAACTGCTTCAAACAGAAATGTCCTACAGTGGATAATGAAACCTCCTCAGCTCATTACAAGAGCTTGTCACCCTATAATCAAAGACATCTATACTGAGCAGTGTGTCATCAAGTGTCCTATACCTTCCTCTCATTTTCTCACAGGATTCTCATTATAACAGTTGCTTATCTGTAATGGTTTTAAAGTTTAGAGGTCTAAACTTGTCTGCGTGTTTGAGAGGAGTGTGACATGTAATTTACAATGTGTAGGGTTTTAGCGGATTGGTGTACCTGACAGTGTGAACAAATTGGAAAGGCATCAATAGCATTGGCTAAACTCAGAAGTAGTAAAGTAGTTGTACCCTCAGTCAGTGTAGTCATCTAGTAATTGGAGGACGTTGGACTTTGGTGTCATTAGTCTACATTTACTTTTTGGGCCATTACTTGCAATTGCCACATGTGGTAAGGACTATAATGCAGAATAAAGTAATGGATGAGTAGTGTACTTAAAGAGTTCAGGAGCCACCATTATGAATTACCCTATTTATTATTTTGACAATATTTAAACAAATTCCATCCATTCATCCATCCATTATCTTCCGCTTATATGGGGTTGGGTCGTGGAGGCAGCAGGCTAAGAAGGGTATACCAGACCTCACTTCTCCCCATCAACACTTTCCAGCCCCTCTTGGGGGATCCTGAGGCGTTCCCAGGCCAAATGACATATATAATCCCTCCAGTGAGTTCTGGGTCTGCCTTGGGGTCTCCTCCAAGTTGGTCATGCCTGGTACACCAAGGGAGGCACCCAGGAGGGGTCCTAACAAGAGGCCTGAACCCCCTCAACTGGCACCTTTCAACGCAAAGGAGCAGAGGCTTTTTTGAAGCTCCCTGCGGGTGACTGAACTCCTCTCTCTGTCTCCAAGGCTGAGCCCAGCCACCCTATGGAGGAACTCATTTCTGACGCTTGTATTCGCAGTCTTACTCTACTGGTCACTACCCACAGCTCGTAGCCTTACATGAGGGTGGGAACATAGATAGACTGGTAAATTGAGGGGTTTCGCCTTCTGGCTCAGCTCCCTCTTCACCACAACAGTCGGGAGCAGCACCCGCGGTACTGCTGATGCCGCACCAAACCTCCTGTCCATCTCACGCTACATTTTCCCATCACTCGTGAGCAAGACCCCAAGAAACTTGAACTCCTTTGCTTGGGGCAGGAGCTGAGGGTCAGACTCAGAGGTGCTGACCCTGATCCTGACCGCTTTACACCCGGCTGCAAACAAATTGTCTTTGGTTGAAGGTCTTGCAGTTCAAAAACCATAAATGTATCTTTGATGCGATTAGTTCAGATTACATGAGTGCAGATTTAAAACAAAACATTATCGAAACAAAATGAAGGTTCTAAATGAGCATACAGGAGTGCTAATTTTCTCTTCATTTGTCCATCTTACCTGGAATGAAAATATATTCTCCTCAATACACAAAACACATGCTTATTTAAACACAATTCATTCTGCTTTAACAATGTTATCTCTTGTGCTACTGACTGAGCACTTGTTGTTCATACAAACAAGTCTATGATACTACTCTTACAGAGACTCTTGTTTTGTTCAATTAAGTTATGTCATTAAATTATAATTTCATTAGACTAAATTAATCAGTGTTCATCTGTGTGGATGATGTTTGCTGTATAATTTGACAGGCACAAGTATCATCTGTCATTTGGTCTGTGTTGCCTACACTATGTAGCCTATGGGCTTTTCAGCCTGCAAGACATAGATTCAAACAATCGCCTGCTGTGCATAATGTCAGAATCAAAATCAGAATCAGATTATTTATTGATCCCCGGGGGGAAATTGTTTTTGTTACAGATGCTCCGTACAAAGTAGAAATAGAAATACGGCTTGAATGGAAACAAGAGATAAAGATATATAAATATTAAAGTAGACAATAATAAAATAAATACAATACATATGTGTGTGTGTGTGTGTGTGTGTGTGTGTGTGTGTGTGTATACAATAATATATGCAATGTTAAGATGACTATAGATTATAATTTGTTTGTTTTATAGGTTCATATTTGTGTGAGTGATGAGTCAATGTTGTGTGGTGTATTGTACAACCACAGGCCCATGCAATCAATATATATTTTACATTGGCCCAGGGTTGAAGCCCAATAAAAGCTCAAAGTTCTTAAAATAAGAATGTTTTATTCAGTGTGAGAATCTGCATTAAAATGCAGATCTCTACTCAGTTGAGAGTTAAAACCCATTAAAGGGATCACTTTGCCTTACACAACTGCATTTGCTGTGGTTTTTACTGGGTTTGCTGTCATGTACAGCAGCTCCAGTTCCGTGATGTGTGGAGACTTGCTCAGTGACTCGCTGCACTCAATGTCCAGGAGGTTTAGGTTGAAGTCCACTGAACTTGATGACAAAATGTATAGCTTTTCAGCGCCAACATATTCTGAGACTGTATGGAACCCATTTCTGAGGATGACATATATTGAAAATTCCCTTGGTGAAAATTCCTCTGGCAGCCATGGTTAATAATGCAACACTATGTAGAAATTGGCATTTTGTGTGAAGTAACATACTGCAGAAATAGGAGATGTAGGGAGGAGTTGATGAGAAAGAGACACCATTCGCCCTATTATAGACACTATACCAACAAAATGATTTTGAAGCTTTTATTTTAAGGTAAAAAAAAACCAAAAACATTCAAAACATTACTTTAAGTTACATTTAAAGCACAAGCCTCCATTCATTTCTATTCATTTCAACAACTTCCCTGTTTTCTGACTCAATAACATGTCACGTTACTTCTGCTATCATAGTCCCCATAGCTTACAGGTAACTGTAAACATTGGCTATTTTGAGGCATTTTGAACAAAAAAATGTTTGTGTTTGTATCTGGAGACATAAGTATGTTCATTCAGCTTTTGTGACATACTTATTTCTTTGTTTTCTTTTTAATATATGTTTAAAGTTGTTTCCTAATAATCTCTGTGCTCAAAAGATGCAAGCATAATTATGCACTGAGTTATATTTAGGAGAGATTTTCATGAATCATTTTTACCATTTATTTTAATCTAGCTCTCAACTACATCTCAAACATACAGCTGCCATGGTGTTTCAGTTTCAACATCCGAATGACAGCGTAGTAGTGGCCTAAAGACTGGTGTGTCTGTCTGATCAGGTGTCTGTAGGGATGATATAATTTCTAATCAACCAATCATCTGCAATCAATCATCAGTCATGCTAATGCCTATTACGCCATGCAATACCATAAGGATCAAAAGATTTTTAATGACTTTTGTTTTCTCAGTGTGTTTGCATTTTGTTAAGTTAAACCCTAGTTGACTTAATAAATGTCATTACAGCTTATTAAACCAATGTCACAACAGTATTATAAAAAAACAGTTTTTTACTGGTACTGGTATGGATGTCTGGAATTTTGTGGTGTTCATTATTCATAGATTATAATCAATAATTGATTAACCATGTCTGATTCATAGACAGCACTCATGATGTTAATACCACTGGGGTATCCTCTTTAAAACCCTCGTTTTTGCTTTTGCTTCCGTCAAAATGTGGAACAAATGCATGCACGTTCATGCATGTACAGACACACACACACACACACACACACACACACACACACACACACACATACATACAGGCAGAAACAGCCACCACACACACACACACACACACACACACACACACACACACTTAGCAATTCGTTCTTATCCATTATAGTTGCTCTGAAATTTGAAATCTTTTTGATTTTGTCTAAGGAATATTTTAATGAATCTAAATCTAAAGAATTTTAATTATATGGGCAGGATGTTCTGCTATTGTGGTCAGGGAAATATTGAATAAGTATGTGTCCATTTTATTGCAATGATATTGTCAGATGGAATTCAGGGATAGATTGATGAATTAGTTCATTGAAATGTTGTACTTGCTGCATCGTGATCCTTTTGATTCAAGATATATATTTGTATATCTAATAATGAAAGATGTTTCTTCTCTCTTACTAATTCCATGTAACACGTGCCACTTTTGTGGTCTGCGTTCCACATCTTGAGATTGAGCTGACCAGGTCGTTGGTCACAATGGAACCAACTTACTTGACGTCTTCAACCCAGAGGTGTTGCCTCGAGATGCCAATGTTCTCTGTTACATTTTGTTCATGCACTACTTTGTGTTGTATTTCGGGGTCACATTGCTTTACTCTTTTCCTCTCTAAGCTGCAGGGTTTTAGGTTGATTGCTTTTCCCTTTCTATTTTCCAATACACCGTCTCTTTTATTAACCTCATGCATGTCATGTCCCAGTGTCCCAACTTTAAATGGATGTACACATTGTTGCATCAATGATGACAATCCAATTATGTATACACATAATTTTTATCTTTATGTTTTTGTGCTAATATTTTTTTTTACTTTTACTTAAATTTGATTTTGAATGCAGGACTTCTATTCACTTTTTGGGACATCCTCAAATATCCACTGTCAGGCCCACTGGCACAAAAACATTTGGATTTCAGTGCATGACGAGGTCGACCTGTGTGAGTGGTTTCACCACATGTATTACCTCTTTTCAACCACTTTGAAAAGAAGGTTGTCAGTAGGCACAGCGAAAAAATGTGGGAGGAAGAAAGAGAAGTAAGGAAAATATGTGAGCCAGATTAAAAAGATTGAAAGAGAAAATGAAAAAAAAAGAGATGTGGACTTTCATTTAAGATTGTCATTGTTCATAGTTTCTTAATTGCTTTTGAACATTAAATTGCTAAATTGTTCCTGTAAGATCCATGGAGCCATTCTGATGTCTGATTCATACTCCCACTTCACATCCTCCCCACCCTCTACCACTCGTACCCACTTCTCACAGTGTTACCCGTCTTCTGTCCTCCTCGACCTCCCTCTACGTGTCCTCCATTTCCTCTTCCCTTTACCTTGTTCACTTATCCTTCACATTGTGTCCCTCGCCGCTGTGTTTCCCGCTACTCTCCTTCCCCCTCCTGTCCTTCCTGCTGAACACCTCATTGAAATATGAGTTCACAGATACTTTTCATGATGAGTTGTGCCACCTTGTTGCGGGGACAAGGCTAATGAGAGGCAATTATCAAGATGCAGAACTTGCTAATGGAATTTTACCATCGTTTGTCGCCAGCTGATTTGGCTGCACTCCCCCTTTTTTTGTGTTCAAGAATTTTGACACATAGAAAAACAAATGCCTCAGTGTGACTCCGGTTTAACACCATTGGAGGTAACTGTGCAAGTGATGTTCACTGTCCAATCCAAATTGTTCAGCCCAAGACCAGGTTTATTCAACCCTGCAATGGTTGGGATAGCCTTTGACCTCAGTGGCGTAAGGTAGTAATGATGTACCCAAGTGCTCCTCAGTTACGAAGCACGACAGCACACACACACACACACACACACACACACACACACACACACACACACACACACACACACACACACACACACACACACCATTTGTCCACTAACCTGAGGGTATTATCATGGTCCAGATTTCTAGTTTAGTTTTTTCCTGTTCTATGTTGAAAATCTCTCTTTGTGTGCCATATTTTACTTTCCACTTCCGGTCTTTGTCTTTTTCCCACCTGTTTTCTCTACATCTGTGTTTTGTTAGTTAATCAATTCCCTGGGCATTAAAGTCAGTGTTCCCCTCACTTTTTGTTGGTCCACCTTTGTTTCACATCAGTTCTTCAGCCCTGCGTTTCTTCTCCTCCATGTCTTACCTGTGTAGTTGCCTGTGTTCCTCATGTGTCCCTGGTTTGTACCAATTGCAGCTTTATTTTATTAAAGCTTCCCTTTTGTTTTCCAACCTGCCTGCCTGCTGGGTGTCTTTTGTTATGGTCTTTTTTTGTAATAAACCATAACAGTTTTATTTAAGCAATATCTTAAGATACTGAACCCCAAAACTGAGCCTCCCGATGGCCGTTGCATCTTTGAGTGTGTGTGAGGGTGCAGTGGTGAGGTAGTGCTGTATCGGTCCTGATGAGTAGGTCACCACCATGTAAGGCAGCCTCTGACATCGGAAGGGGTGTTGAATGGGTGAATGTGATAAGTGTAGAAAAGCACTAAATGAAAGTCCAAAGCCCAAATGTTGTATAAAAGACTTCAAAACTCAACACCGAGAGGAAATTATTATGGGAGTGAATACAGAATCCCCTCAGGAGAGCAATAGTTTGGAAAAGCTCAATTCAAAACAAGAAATGAAAGGTCGAACAACTACTCTTTATAAAAACACTAGGGCATACTTTTGGCTGTGAATACGAGGGAGATTTGGGGTATTAGCAATGGCCTTCTCCTTAATGCCACACCCCATCTAAAGCTACGTCACAGATTTACAGAGCAAATGCAGGGATGTGATAGTAAAAGTACTTTCATTAGTTGTAAATTCAAAGCTCAAAGTAAAATACAATACAAATGTACATAAAGGTGATCAAATTCAACATCTAAAATTTACATTACAAAAAATGTCTTCAAGTGCAAGCTTTGTGAAAGTGTGTGTGTGTGTGTGTGTGTGTGTGTGTGGTGAGGAGCCATCATTGCCAGGTAGAAAGAGTCTCCTGAGTGGAGGCAAGAAGTCATGTGAGACAGGAGACAAATGTCAATAAAAGGGAAGGTCTTGCACCAAGTGGAGTGAAATTTGAAAGCTTACGTTTTCACCCTGCTTGCACCCGTTTCATTTTCAGCAGCAGATGCATAACCGAGGGCTTGAGCGAGCACAGTGACAAGAAACTGGAGAAATATCCATTTGATTTATAATACTATAAAACCTGAAGAAAAATGGGAGAAATTACCATTCTGGAGCACAGCGGGAGACAGGATTAAATAATGGGGGACTTTGCGAAAATCAAGAGTTTTGGGAGAGAGATGGACAACAATAGGTTTATAGTACAGTATGGCCAAAACTGAAAGAAGGTACTATTTAAAAATCCCATGCCATTCTTGAGAAATAGAGACATTTGAGTGAATTAATTAAAGCAAAGGATACTTTTGTTTTTTTTAGTCAGTAAAGAGGAATGCATGTCAACCATTTAAATTAAATTGCCACCTTTGCATAGTTTATACCCGATATGATGGAAGAGCCTGCTGAACTTTGCTCTAACCTGCATCAACTGCTTGTTTGGATACTTGGGTGCAGCTGAAACAAGCTAAGAACACAAAGAATTTAAACTGAGCAGGTAGGGTAGTGAATTGGTTAGCAAATAACTGTCCATTTAAACACTTTCTGTGAGGAGGAAAACAGTAATGTTGCAGGCTAAAATCAACAACAGTAAGCTAAGAGACCCAATAAGACTGCAAAAAGTTGAAGGGACCTGCAGAATCGTATAGTACGGCAGTCATATGATCCTTTGTTATTACTAACATATTGATTATAGCTGCTTTTATGTGTGTTAATTTGTATGAATTATGTTTTTCTCCGGTAGTGACCTGTCCAAAGTCCCACCTCCCTTAGCTACTGTTGCGAGGCCAGACAAGCTTGACAACAGAAAAATGGCAAGGCAGTTCCCAGTGCTTATCAGATTTTCTGGGAGTCAGACAATACAGCTTCAATAAGCCGAAGGCAGTGACTACAGTACACGGTAGAGGATAAATTCTCAATATTCAGTTTTATGAACACAGCAACACAAATTGAGACCCAGTCATTCCAGTCACAACAGAAATGACACATGTTATGATCTTCTCTGGCTAACAGTAATTTCTTGTCTTCAAAATGCGTCAGCAACCAATCTAACTTTCACTTTCCGAGTTTTTCTAAAGTCACCACAGAAATAAAGATGAAGCTGGTTGACATTGGTGACCTGACATTAGGCTAACTCTTGATGTAATGTTAACTAACCGTTGAATGTTAGGCAGCAAGTTAGCAAGCATTTTGCTAACATTAGCTAACCTAAGATGTGACGATATACAATGTGATGTGTCTGTGAAGATCATGGCCTCTATGGAATGTGATTTTACAGGTGATGGTGTTGATGTTCAGCTGATGGTGAGGTCTACCTACAACCTAATACTTTTTTACATCGGACAAAATAAGCCTTCAGTCTTGGGGACATGGTGAGGGTTATCAAGTGATGACAGTGCACATGTGCTTATTGCCAATCACTCCCTGAAACACAAAGTAGAGGGCTCACCCTGACAGAGCCACAACGACTACGACTACCATCACTCTCTTTTGAGCATATTGACTGGCAAACTTCTCCATGAAAAATGGATGTCTGTGTTGTCCGCCTCATCCTGGCCTGGGATTGTTATTCTAGGTGCATTAAGTGACTCAACAGGCAGTGGAAAAAAATCACTCATGCACAATATGTTTCTAACAGCAACCTTGCTCGTCAGAGGAAAATATATCAGGAGAAAAATGTTGTTGAACATTGATCGCGTTGTGCCTCCAGTCTGGCCACTCTTTGTGACAAGAGACGACAACATAATGTAGTGTCACAGCCCATGACAGAGCACAGAGCTTATATCATAAATCAAATTCAAGTAGAGGTTGAGGGGTTTAAAGTCACAGGATTAGAGGCAGATGGATAGACAGCAACTGCTTGGATAAGATCAGTGGTGAAGATCCATTTTTTATTGGTAAAGACAGACCAACCTTTACTGTACATTGTGTGTTAAAAAAGATTCTGTGTATGTCAGGCTTTGGCATGTGCTTTACCTTCTGTTACAGACGACTGGGAGACAGATCTTTTATTCCTCATTTGAGGGCCTTTGTACAATTGTATTGACGATCTAGGGGAAAAAATGCCCCAAAATCACAGTTGAGCAGCAACTGTAGAGTGAATTTGAGGAATATTTTACAGGCTATGAACTAATGCTTAAGATTTATTTCTAATGACTGAGTATTTGTTAATAGCATTTTCCACTAGCTTACTGCATTTTTCATGCAATACTTCTAAACAATAAGAAACTCTCCCACAGCTCTCACAACACAGGAGTGCAATTATAGCAAAGCATAATCTATAACACATTTCACACCGAAAAATTATCATACAACTTAAAGCAACACTTATACATTTTATATCAATAAAGGAATAAATGACTGTGTGTAATGTGTCGGTTATTAACCCACAGAGAACTATAATTGCGCCAATAGATTGCAGATGTAAATTAGCTATAAGCTAACTCTGGTACAAAGCATCAAATGGCAACATTTATGTTTAATATTGTGCAAGTAAAATACATTCAACTAAATGAACAGACCCTCAAATCAATGGACTGTTTCAGTATCTTTCAGTTCATTGTTTTGGTTTTCAAAGCCCCCGAACCTTAACTTGTATTCTGTGTCACCACTCTCAAGCCCTCACAAAACCATCCTGCGTTAACTGTCCAGCATCAAACAGCAGACAACGTTTGCTATTAGCTGTTGAAAACAACGGAGGAGCTTAAGTGTCACATATTGGCCTCAGGAGTTAGAGTAGATCAAACCAGAGCTAAAAGGAGAGTGAATATTAAACTAAATTCATTACGTAGCTCACAACTCTTCTCAAATGGTAATGTTGTTCCATGTCGTCTGGATGTATAAGGCTATTGTTTGCCCTTTACATTCAGGCACACTGGCTAACTTTTTGAGGTAAAGATGTCCTGAAGACATCAAAAGACGGTCCTACTGCCCCCAAGTGGCCAAAAATGTATTAAGAAACAAGATACCAATCCAACTGCACAAGACTTACACAAAACAGCAAGGTTCCCAAGACAGTTCCTCAGAAATACTGTGGCTGACATGTCTTCCAAAATAAATCACAACTGTATGAAGAAATAAAGAGCGGTGAGTCCATCTGAGTATGGACACTTACACATGTTTGTCTGTGTGTGTACAGTAAGAGAGAAAGGAAGTTGGCTCTGTAGTTGTCTCTGTCAACATAATCCTTAAATTGTAAAGAGGACCTAATATTTGGCAGCTTTGACCATTTCTTGGTCCTTGTTGGACTGGGCATTGACCTGCTGTCTGGGACTGTGTCTTCTTCTCAACTAGCTACAGCTCTGGTAAGCTCCTTATGAAGCTGATGATCCTTCCTTTCAGAATGGAGCTGATCATACAGGGAGCTTGTTGTCAAAAAAAGACACATTCAAAGCTCCTTGTCTTTGCCCATTTCCTCTGAGGACCATCAAAGACCTACTGATGTCCAGCAGAGCCTGACAGCGGGGCACAGCCACTGATTAAAGAGCATCTAACACTCGTGAATTATTAAATGGCTGGATGACATAGTTGTAGACATCATTATTTCACATCATAGCTATGATTATCTAAGATCATATGAAAGGGAATATGTGGTGAGGCGGGTGGATTACTTACATGTGCAGATGGAGGCTGATTAAAAGAGTCACCCCGAGTGGCTCATTTTTACAGTCTAGTTCCCATCAGGCATGAGTGCAGCGTAATGCTAGGAAGTATTGTTATTTTGCAGTTGGAATCTAACCACCTCTTAGAGTATTATTTGTGTCATAAGTGGCTTCTATTGTAATGGCTCACCGGAGGTGCGTAGGTGACAATAAAACAACACTGACTCTACATTAAACACTAACAGACATGCTGACCTAAATCGCCCAAAATATTTCCTACATCACTGCTCTTTTTTGTCGATACTGTGGGAAACAATCTATTATATCATCATGGTTTTCTCTGTTAGTCTCTTTCCATTTAAGAGCATTTTCTGCCATGACAACCATGTTCAGCCAGCAGAATATAGAAAGGAAACAGAACAAATTTCTGAGCGATGACCTTATGTGTACAGCAGCAGTGACGGCAGCCATACAGATATCCTCTCACCACCCACCGCCTTGCCTTTAATAGGAGAAATGCATGTGTTTTAACTATGCCATTATAAAAGAGGACAAAGCAAATTTTGCGGGAGATGCCACTGGCATTTCCTGCGAACCGACGGTAACAGAAGCGTCTTTTCAAGGCGCAGACAACCCCTGATTGTCAGTATTAGGGAAATGGGAATGACAGGGTGGCGGCTGGCAGGGGGTCGTAGAAGGCCCTGCAGGCCATGTATTAGGTTTGAGCTTTAATCTCAATGTGGGGCAACAAAGTGAGCCCAAGGCTTTAAAAGAGACATTTCTGTCTGTCTCTTCCTGTGTCTTTTAGTGTCATTCAAACTCTATCTTTTAACACAGCTGATGTTCCTTCATGCCATTCATTGCTTAAGCATTTTCATAATTACAGGCTCTCCCAATGTGTGGCTGACATCTGATGAGGAGATGCGTTAATGTGCGTGACGTTAAGTGATTTTCTTTTTCCGTGGCGTAGTGATTCCTGTAACTTCAGCCACCCACCAGTGTGTGTAGTCAAGACGAAGAGTACAGGGGTATGTATGTGTACATCAAAACATGCATGCGTCATTTGGGCTCAAATGTCTAAGATCTCAGTATGCTCTCGCTGCTAATACTCATCACAGAAAACACAAACATGTGTGCGGTTTGCTGGTAAAGTATCCTTCATTATACAGCAAAAAACAGGCTACAGTGGATAAAAGATGAACCAGAAAATTGGTCTGCAAAGTTTGAGAATAATTTGCTCTTGTTTTCCCTTCTAAATAAGTTTGGCCAACCCAAAATTAAGCTTTATCAAACACTCAGACAGCTGTTTTTATATAGAAATGCTTTCAGACAGTAAATGGTTGCCGTTGTGGCTCTCTGTAATTCCAGCTACCGCCGATTCTATGAACTTGTACATCTCCAGCCCAGTCGCCAGGAAATTGGGGCAGCAGTTAACATTTCTGCAACCAATTGTTACAGAAAAAAGGTATTTTTTCACGTAAAGTCAGACTGTCTCCAGGCATTTTATAGGTGACCAAAAACAGGCATTTTAAGCCAAAACATGATGTTTTCCTAACGCTAACCAAGTGGGGTTTTATTTTTGCCTAAACCTAAGCAGAACATAAGCACAGCATTATGACAAGTGAAACAGAACAGTGGACCAAATGAAACGTTCTTAATCAACATTTATTTGAATGATTGAGTTGACACCCCATAATCTAATCACACAAATAACTAGAGCTGGGAAATGGATGGCAATATAATAGAGTTTGCCAACTAGCTTTATAAACATTGTTTATTAGCCCATACTGAACAGACAGCTGATGGTACTCCATAGCCATTTCTCTTTAGGTGAGGAGTGTTTAAGGACTCAGATAAAGTACAGACAGTTAAATTGAAACAGTTGAATCATCATGAACTCTAACAGAAATGGCAAAAAGCTTTGTGCATTCACCAAAGCAGCAGCTGATCCCCCCCTCATTACCCTCATACCCAAGCAAAGAATTAGTCAATTAGAAGTGACTCACAAAACGTAGATGTATGTCACCCTCTGATTAAATGTCTTCATTGTTAAGTTGCATGTACATGTAGTTTTACAATCACCAAAGTATAGATCTGTGGTTTTGCTACAACCCATTTGAAATATCTAATGAGTTCAATTTAGGTGCAGCTAAAAATTCTCAAGAATAATTAAGACCTGCGTGAGCTGTTGCAATGTTCAGGCCTCAACCTGTTGGGCTTGATTAATTTTGAAGCAATTGAGATGCCAAGGACAAGCCACTTCCTCAACTCTAATGATTTAATATGGAGATCTCCTTTCTGAGATGGAGGCTTCCTGTCCTTGGCAAACATTAGTCTGTCCTTTACTGAACCATTCAGCAGCTGCTTTCTCCTGTTTTACATTTTCCAAATACTCTCCCAGACAGATGGTACACAGAAATATCATCTTTTTGTAAATCACACGATGCATGGAAGAAACTGGTCAGGATTCACAATACAGTTCCAACTGTAATGTGTTGTAGGGCGACATCAGTCAGTTGCGTCATGTCTACTTATTTAACTATTGAATGTTAATATGTGGCACATCCACTATCAGTGGTGGAGAGTGACTAGGTACATTTACTAAAGTACTGTTGTTTTGTTCTATTTTGAAGTAATTGAAACATTTTGTCTTCTGCTACATATATATATTTGGTTTAATTTAGGACACCACAAAAATACCCAACAACAGTCTAGATACTATGGAAGGGAATCTGTACCATAATTCAAATTAAAATGGATTAACAGAAATGCTTTTTCATTTTCAGAATATAACTGCATTTTTTGACTCATAAATAAAAGGAATAATAAATCATCGAAATTGCATTTTCCTTTTCTTCTTTTTTAACTTAATTAAAATGAAAAGGAAAAGGACGTTTAAGATTTATTTTCAAAAAATGCCCCATCAAAAAGTTACCAAATTCAATTTGAAATGTCAAATTTGAAAATTAAAATGTATTAGCAGAAAGGCTTTTTTCATTTCAAGGTCATCGCTGCATTATTTGATTTGATAAAATGAATAATAAATCATCCAAAATGCATTTTCATTTTCTTCTTCAAGACTGCTCATTTTATCACAAACATTGCTTTTTCGTTTCCATGCCCGCCCCCCGCAAAAAAAGAGTCCAAAATTCAATTTGAATTTGCAATCCCAAGCGGTGCAGGAGAGTGACATCGGGCCTCTCTTCTTCTTCAGCCCCCAGTCTGACCACGCTACGCATCACCCGCATGTCCAAATCTGTACTGCGGTCAAGCCAGCCACTGAGATCTCTGTCCTACAAGAGAAAATTACTACAGTTTGAACAGTAATTCATGTCCAGTGTCTTCTGCTGCAATCTGAATATGAGATCTGAACATTGTGACGTGAAAATATCATCAAATATCTCTCTGATACAGTTAACAGATGGTGTTCATACTACTGCACAATCTGTTTTCCTTTTCCAAGATTAGATACAAACACTTCCATTATTTAATTGAAACAGAAAACGTACATTTCGGTCAATAATTTTAGTTCTAATATGAAATAGGAATAAAATAATAATATGGCTGTTTTTTTAGTCATGTTTTGAATTTGATCAGACACCAGGATTTTACTTGTTATCATCTGGCCAATTTGTGGTCACTACCATGACCGACTTCTACAGTGTTAGTCTTAAATTACTATGATCCAGATTTATGCAGAAGAAGATGGTTACTGTTAACATGATTAACCCCTGAAGCTTTTTTCCCCCCAAAGTGAAGCATCATGCAGTTTTGTTGTGTGAGTGCATATCTCACTATGACTTTTGGCATTAATGACAATGCTTCTCTTTATTCAGGGACCTGGCAAATATCACTGGTAAAATGGCACCTACTGCTCAATTAATAATGGTTTGATTTGCATCCATGTTGGCATTTCTACTCTGAAAGGTACTGTGTGAGCTGCTGGTGCATAATTGCAAAATTTGACGAATTAGCTTTGTGTTAAATTTGCTAATTCAACAAAAACAGTCAGTGATCAGAGCTGCATAATGTAGTGCAGAGAAACAGAAGCAAACACTGTTCATACATATTTCAACACGATCACTTGGTGGGCTGGGAGCTAAAACAGCACCAGCGCTATGCTGTGGGTAGGACAATGAACCTAGTATATGTTTATGTCATGTCAGCTGCCTAGACTTCTTCATGCTACTGATGTTCAGGACATTGTCAAACTTTGACAGATTCCGAATCACCTCTTTCTCACATTACCCACTACACTTGTTGTACTGGAAACGTGGCATGTCAATGGTGTGACTCTGGGTTAGAAGTTTTGTTGACTCTATGGAAAGCCGAACCCCCCAGTTTGGGTTGCTTTATTATGGATCCCAACTCACCTCCCTCTGTTTTTCCCATGATCCATAATAATGCAGTTACTATACTAGACTAGCTGCTCTACACAGTTCCCAGCCCTTGTGCTAAGCTTACAGGCTGCTCATGGTAGCTTCATATTTACTCTACATACATGAGAGTGGTATCAATCACTAAAATCAAACTGTTGCTGCTTGACTTTACCTCTCTAAACTTGTATCTTGGTGACCAGAGTTGGGTTTCATGATTTCAAAGTAAGGTAAAGGACATTAGATTAGTCTGTAATGCACAATCCCCGTACAGTTAGTAATCAAGCAACTGTTATGTTGTTTCTTGCTTTACACCGATTGTTCATATCGCTTAAGTTTTAGGGGTAACTCCACCCATCTTATACACTGATTGACTACATATGTGGCAAAAGTAGTATAAAGCATTTTGTGGATCGAGAGGAAGCTGCATGTAATCTGGTAAATTGCCTCCTGTGATGTCACTCAGTGGTTAAGGTGAATTGTGGGCAATGTAGGCACCAGGTTTTGAAAAGCATTGCATTCCCGTAACACCGCTGGGATCATTATTGGCAGTTTAAAAACAAAAGATCAAAATCAATACAGCATAATGAGAGATACTACCTATTCTTTATTCCACTCATTCTTCCTCCTTTCCAAAACCTGGCGCCTACATTGAGTGACATCAGTGACATTTGATCAGATTACATGCAGCTTCCTCTGGAGCCACAAAATACCTAATACTACTTTTCTCCATATGCAGTAGTACTCCCTAAGACCTGTAATTACACTTTAATGTGTAGAATTGGTGCCGTTACCCTTTACAGTATGGTGGCTGACAGACAAGACGAGGAGAGAAGCCCTGCAGACTACCAATTGTTGCATGTGAATGACACGTTTGGTTTGGATGAGGATGATGGAGCTCCCTTCAACTCTCACACTGAAGTCACTGAACATTTGAATAAGTCAAGGTTAACCATTCCCTAAAATAAAGACTATTTCCAGGAAGTTCAACACAGCAACACAGTCTGGAGTGACTGATGAGAGGTTCTTCAGCCCCTTCTTCAGTCAGAAAAACATCAAATCAACTGGACTAGTCCATTATAAAGCCATGGTTTGGCGAGCAAGCAACTTGTAAGGTCAGTCTCTTATATTATTTTGTTTCATAATATAACATTTTGAGGAAATGTGTGTCTTAGGCAGTGTGGGAAGGCCAACATCCCTATTTTGTTTACTCTATTGATATAGTTTTATTTTGAGGCAGTAGCCTCCTGCTTATGCCAGTCACTGATTCTCCTAGGCCTGCAATCAAGCCTTGTTCTCTCCACGACTGTGAGGTGATTTTGCGGTTGGTTTTTCACCAACTGCTGTTGGCGCTGTGGCATTAAAGAGCATGAAAGAAAGATCTTGTGTTTAAGCGTTATATCATGCATCAACAAGAAGATTATCAATGCATTAAGGCAATGTTGCAGAGTCACACAAATAATAAGTAGTGCAACAAATTACTTTCTACAGGAAGTATATAAGTAAAGAAGAGCAATGCTTGTTTCAAAAGCCCAGAAAATGTGTAACACCTTACTTTTTGGAGTTACTGCCCCAAGGCATTTTGTGGCACTTGGTTCCAATACAGTTTTTTGTCATTGATGTCGTTGGGGAAGAATCTCCTCAGATGCTGTCTCCAGCATCTCAAACAACAGAAACAAAGACCAGCTGCTCGTCATTCAGCTGAAAAAATTGAGTAAATCATGCAAAATTAAAACGAGCAGAGAAGGAAACGGCAAACAAAGCCAAAAGAAGTGCAGATATGAAATAAAAAGCTGCATATGCTCTCAGCAGGTTCAGATAGTCACAGATCTATTCATGCAAACAAAATCAGATGGCCAAAAGAGGATCAGGGAAGAGAGCGGCTGCAGAGGGCTCATTTGTCATCTTTCTCTAGAATGCTGATGAATCCAGCAATGATTTATCAGTCTAACAGAGGCAGAGTTAAAGTGAACCTATGGTAGCAATGTCTGAACTCTAATGATGTCAAACTCTTCATCTCTCCCTTTGTGAATAAGGTTTACATCATGTTCAACCAGGCAGTCAGTCAGGGACGTGCGAGGCAAAAAGAGTCCGAAGATGAACAGAGGGGGGAAGAGGAAGGTGATTAAACAGCTGCAGTTTCAAAGAGCCTGCTTTTATTTCTCCTCTTTTTTTTATGCAGAGATGTCATTCTGTTTATCTGGCAAAGCACAGGGAGTGCAACAGGATTATGGCCAATAGCTAATGAGCTATTTAGTGCTGGCAACGCTGACAGAGGAGACGGTCCTGCTGGCCGCTCAATTTGTACATACAAGTTAATGCATGTTACAGCACAACAGGACTCGACATGCACTGTGTCTCTAATGTCAGTATTTGTCTCCTTTGTAAGCAATTGGCTATGAATGATATGTATGGGTCTGATCCGGTTTTGCATTTTGCTCTTTTATCATCGCTCACTGCATCAGTTACAGATTGAATTAAGTGCCACCACACCAAATGGGCAAATATTGTTACTCAGCAATTCGGTATAGGTTGAAAGTCTGATACAGAATAAAATATTATGCTTGCGGACCAGAGTGCTTCACTGGCAGCTGCAGTAGTGAGAGTGTCCTTGTGTCTTATGTTTATGTGGAATGCCAAAGTGAAACTTTGCCTTGGGTCATTCAGACGAATGAAAGCTTGCTTATTCCTTCCGAAGTTAGTTTGAAAACTCTGGCGTTGCATTTTAATGTGGAAAGGCAACAACTGAGACCTTTGGAAATGATGACGTAGACATTCATGTAGTCACGACTACCAACGGTTAATCCAACATAGTAATTACATGAATTGCAGGCATTGCTGATCTTGTTTTCTATACTAGCAGCTGTTGTGCACTTAAATTTGGCATACACAACACTTCCTTCATGCGCAGGAGGCAAGCTATATTAAGCGACAGTTCACGTGTCCAGCGGAGTCATCGTGCCTACATGGAGCGACGTCTTCCGGTTTTGGGTGAGGCCGGGAAGAAACAGTGCAGTGATGCGATCATTTAATCAATGATGCTGTAGTTCTAGAGGAATGGTGAGAAACCTTCTGGTTGTCTAGATCATCCCTGGTCAACCTCAGCAAAAGACTACGTTCACATGTGGAAAGAGTCACACAAATGAGGACACCCATGGAGAGAGCATGCTCGTTTTTACCTGCTTGTACCTGAGTGAGGAGGGAAGACCTCAAAACTGCTAATGTTCTTGGACACTTGACTGGTGGATTAATTTTTATACATCGATGTTATGTTGTCTGCTGGTGTGTGATGGCTTTGGCTTGCTTGCTGTTGGCGAGTTCGGGCATTTTGCACGTGTTATTAAGCGTTAGCCTCTCAAGCTAAATTACTGTCTTTCTGTGATCATTAAGCAGTGCAGCTAAATACAAAGTTACTGAAAATGTCTACGGCAATTATATGTTAAAGAAAGTGCAAAGCAATGTGTATAGGCTTAAGCATTGTGATTTGGGTCAAACAGATACACAGAAAAGAGCGTTTGAGAAAATAGATGGCGGAAAACAGAGCCTTTAATCAAGAATGGACTCTCACGTGTTCATCCTTCCCACAGGCGGTACAAAATCAGCACGTCTTTTATCTGAGACTAAGGCGATTATTAAAAAGTGGCACGTGAAACACTGTTACTAGGCCGCACAGAGCATGTTTTGAGCAAACATAACCATTAAAATCCAAACTGAGGGCACGGAAATGAAATATATTATACGGCACTGGAGCATAATGCCTGTTAGAAATCATTATTTCCGAAACCCCTTTGTGTTGAAACTTCTTTCTCTGAATCCTGCCGTTCTATCAGTTTCTTTTTGGATCAATAATATTCTCTCTACTTCTTAAATACTGATTTGTATAGTCATCCCAAAAATCAACAACAATTCCCTTTTCAGGACTGTTACAGTGCTTTGTGTCAGGCAAATTCATAACTATTGAGACTATCTGTAGCAACAATTAAATGATTTAGACTTTACAGAATGATATTGCGTTATGCAGCTATAAACGTATATTCAATACTTATGCTCACTCAGTATACACAGCACCACTTCAGCTGCCGGCCCTGAGCAACATCTCTAATCCTTTGCCTAGAATTACTATCCTGAACTTTCTTCCCCACAGTCAGGCCAGGCGAGCCGACCTAGCCGACATTGATTGCTTGAGTAATTGAGACATCTGCACAGTCACTGTGCGGCCTCGCTGACCAAGGATCATAGTCATCTCTCTGTCAGACAGTCCGACTTTATTATCCTGCAACATTTGAGACACGCAGGGGCCTTTACTGAGTGTCAGGAGACACACAAGCTGGCAAATCGCCTCCATCTCAGTGCCTGATAATCTTTATCCTCTGCGCTGCTCCTACCTGTCACGTTGACCTGATGCTTTCTGATCTCCTCGCCGAGCAGTGCAGGACACGAGCAGCATGAGGGAGACCTAGAGAAGGCAAAGTGAAAGGGAGAGGTAGGAAGAGGAGGCTGCAGGGAAGAGGGAGCTTATCCTAACAACCTTCTTTATGCTAGGAGAAGAGCAGACCTTGAGATAAAAGAGGAACGTTTTGCACTCTTTCTACGTCTCTCACTCGCTGCTTTCTCTTTCTAGCATTCTCTTGACTTTACACTCATTACTGCAGCACCTTCCTCTAACAGCGCTTAAGAGTTTAGCTCCTTGATTGTCTTCTTCTTTTCCATCCTTCAATCCATAACCCCTCTTTGTACCTCCTCTATGGGTGAGAAAGAAGTTGGCTTTACTGTGGGTGACTAATTCACAGGTGTGCTATCCATTTCCCCCTCTCTGCTTTTAATAAGTGGTCATTCATTTTTTATCCTGAGTGGGGATACGTCTTATCTCCACTTCTGGTCAGACTGAATACATTAAATGCATCTCATATTCCCACTGGTGGATGGTGCAAGTTGAAAAACGATACTATGCTAACCTAGTTTGTAAACGAATGACAACCAAACAGACGATCATTTATCAGGTGTGTGGTTCAGTTGCACCATTGCCATGTGACTGACAACATGTGGCTACAGTATGGACTAAGTTTTACAAGACCATCCGTGCTTCACCTGTAAAACTCATGCAGTGGTAACGTGCTTGTCTTGAGGTCTGATACGGCAGCCTCTACTAAACTCAGCTGCGCTGGCGAACACACTGACCCTGTTTAGCCTCTGTCCGGTCTTCTGCTGCTCCTCTGGGTGTCATGCATCCTCTGGAGCCGCTCTAGACTGCCGGAGTTGCTCTGGGCTCATCGGGTAGAGAGGAGAGGCCGGCCCAGCCTGTTTGCTCCACCTACGAGCCACAGCCAAAGTGGGAGGCGGGACCACCGGGGCAACTATGGCTCACAATCTGCTGCACCAGCTCTGTAGCTGGCCGAATGTTTTGCAAACCAACCTCAAGAAAGTAACAAGCACAACCCATCAATACCAGAGTGAGAAAATGAGCGCAGACAGGGAGGAAATTGTGATTAAAAAAGGGCAGGTCTGCTTTCTGGTATGGCACTATTTTTACTTGTTTGTCTGATTTTATTTTTCCTCTTCTCATTGCTGTGTTAACATCATGACTCTAGGTTATTAGAATCTGTGGATGCATTCATTAGTAGTGTGCTATGAAAGAAGTGCTTCAACGCTGTAACGCTGACCCTTGCATGGAACTGGGCTCTCACGGATAAAATGTGAAATTGTTTCCTACATGACCAGAGAAGGCCGGAAAAGTCTGGAAATATTTTCCTCCGACAAGATCTTATTATTTCCAGCTCAGCCTCCCTTTACTGTATCACAGAGAGACAGAAACAGTAAATAAGCAGGAAATAAATTCTTGACACTCTTCAGCTCCATCCCCAGAATATCCTTCTGTTTCCTGACGACTGACCTTGAGTGAGATGTCAATGTGTTGACCTCTTTCTTACAAGGAGAACTTTGGTTATGAAACAATCTCAGTTTAATACAGATGCCTCTATTTGACAAGCAAGCTAAAAACAGTTTCACTTTTTTCCTTCACTCCTTTTCAAAAAAAAAAAAATGCGAATGTGAGCAGATCAAGATCTTTATCACAGGAGATGGTGATGCTCACATCTCCTCCATTCACAAGAGCTGCCAGAAACAACACGAAAATTACCGTCCTTATAGCAGCTTTGAAGAAATATGTACCCTGAGCAACAACCACAGCGAAAGTCTTCAAAGGTCCATTGGACAATATCTGAGCAGTGTTTCTGCGAGCACAGAGCATGTGAAAGTAAAAAAAAAGTACAATTCAAAATTTGTTCTCATACTCCAACATGCACAAAAGCTTTGAACACGGTAAGAGCTGCGTTGGCCTCGAGGCTCACACTCCCAATTAAAAATTTAATTCAGAAACAACTGCCTCACTGATACATACCATCTGTGGTTTTGATAAAAAAGAGCCATAGATTTATATATATTTTTTTTTTTAATTGACAAACGGTCTCAAGTGAACCGTCAGTATCCAGATGGGATGAA